>NC_086454.1:66410272-66617772 GCF_028390025.1 Pseudophryne corroboree | reverse complement strand
CACACACACACACACACACACTACATATAGTGTTACACAGAATATATGATTTGGTATTTTTACTGTGTGTTTCAGTCACCTCATACCGCTTAAATCCTCTGTTCTGTGTCCTGTATTTACTGTGACATAACACAGGGGGTTATTCGCTGGTGTTGTATTTGTCTGGCTATATTGTACTATTACATTCCTTATAATGTCTGCCACACAGGGCGGGAAATCCACGGATGCTTCTGCATCCTGCAGTACTGGCACCACGGATTTACCTGAGGGGGAAGTTTTAGCTGCTGGTTCAGCCAGCAACCTGCAGCACCTGTGGCCAATCAGGACCCACCTTGGGCAGCGTTCTCAAGTATGCTGAATACACTTGTGACACATCTTACGCCCCCTGTGGGACCTCCTGTGTCATTGCAACCACATATTGTCCCTGTAGTTAAACCGCCCTGGGCGGTTACTCTGTCTACCCAATTACAACAATTAAATCAATCTTTGGTTAGACAAAAATCTACCCTATGCTACTCTTGTGCCAAGGGGTCATCTAAAAGGGCCATTTCTTCCTCACAATCCACTAATATTTTGAATAATTCTTCCAATGAGGATGGGGAATATACTGATCCATCAGACACTGATATAGTTGCTTCTGATGAGGAATCTACAACCCAGGTTGATGTTCCTAACCTAGTGGAGGCTATTAAGCTAATTCTTCAAAAAGATGATGACAGCCTACTACTACGTCTAAGAAACCTGATAAGTTCAAACGTCAGAAGGTTGCTAAAGTAGTCTTACCACATTCTAACCATTTAATGGACATACGTCAGGAATCCTAGTCGTCTCCAGAAAAGAAATTTTCCTTATCTAAAACGATGCTAGCTCGTTATCCTATCCCTGCGGAGTTGAGTAACAAGTGAAAAACTCCACTGCCAGTGAACTCTCGGACGGTCTTGTGGTGTCATCTACTCTGCCTGTCACCACTGTCACCTCACTGAAGGAACTGATGAATATGCGTGTGGAGGGATGCCTGAAGTCTATTTATTCTCTTACTGCTGCTGTACATAGACCCACTATGGCAGCCTCCTGGGCTGCGAAAGGAATTGATGCATGGGTTCAGGCAATTGAGGAAGAGCTGCCTCAGGATTTTTCTGACACTACCAGACAATATTTGTTTTTTATTACCACAGCCTACCACTATATTCAGGAGGCGGCCTCTGATGCAGGTGTAATGGCAGCCAAGGCATCTACTATGTCTATCCTGGCTCGTCGAATTATGTGGTTGAGGTCCTGGAAGGTGGACCTGGACTCCAAAAAGACCTTGGAGGTGCTCCCTTTCAAGGGAGACATCCTATTTGGGGAGGATATGAACAAGATTGTAACTGACTTGGCTACAGCTTGTCACAACTGAGGGCCTGAGCTGACAGGAGGAAGCCTCAGTTGTAGGGGCTGGGGTGAAGCTAAACTTCGGAGGTTTTATCAGACCCCTGACATACGAGTAGGATGTAGAAAGGTTGCCCGAAGGCGTGACCACGACAACCAGGATTAAAAGTCAATGAGTATTTATTAACAGAACTCCATGTAAACACAGCAGTAATAAGTCAACGAAGAGTATACAGCAAATTAAGTAAAACAGTTCCCGGAGAACTACGAGTTGGTAACGGGCACAGGGTACTGGTAGCAGTAGGTACAAGTTCTTAATGTCCCAGAGGTGGAATGTCCTTACCAGACCCGTCCGTAGTATGAGGTATAGCCGAGGAACACACCAGCAGGTGTTGCACTGGAAGCTGGTAGCACTGTAGTTGAGGTAGCTGCTGAGGACGCTGGATGGAACCAGCCAGGTGTTAAGACATGGAGTAGATGCTGGATGGAACCAGCCAGATAGTAAAATGAAGCTAGGGAGCAAAGATGTAGAAACTGATGGTTTGCAGGTACCGATGGTTTGCAGGTAACTGATGGTATGCAGGTAATAGCTAGAAAAGCACCGGCTCTTTAAGATAGCTGATCACTGCTGGAAGCTGACCGCTGGAAGCAGATGAGACTGTAGCAGGAGACTGGAACAAACACAGGAGACTGTAGAGTCAGGCTGCACCACAGGGTGGTAGGCTGGTGCGGGTCTCTTAGTGGAATCTGGAAACAGGAGCTGGAAACCTAGAATGAAAACAACCACAGTAGAGAGAGACTGGAAACAAGGTTTGACAACCAAAGCACTGACGATTTCCTGGTTCAGGCTCAATCCCTTTATACCCTTAGGTATGCAGGGATTGGATGAGCAGTTAGGCAGACTTCAGCGGAGCTATGGATTGGAGAACAGGATCATGTGACTAAAACTAAGATGGCTGCGCCCATACCGGCCAGTGGAGGGAATCCTTGTTTGTAACACCACATGAAGATTCCTCTGTAATGGCGGCGGCGAACACAGAGCACGCCGACTTGCGTCTCAGACCTCCAGCATGGACGGCCGCAGTAGATGAGGAGTGCCACATAACCTGAAATGCATTGAGAATACAAAGATGATGCCCGAGGCCCCGCTGGCATGTGATGCCATGCCAGTCGCACAGGCACTGGAAGGACAACAACCACGGATTGCTAGAGATGAGACGTGACATATGAATGTTAGCAACACCGCTGGGAACCGGGCCTAGGATGCTGAGCCAGCCTCAGGAGACACCTGAAAGGTAAATAATGGCGTCCAGATACCCGGATCATGACACGGCCAAGACTGCATGTCTCCCAAATACTAATCCTTCTGCTCCGACGGCTAAGAGTACCATCTTTCTTCCTTTCGACCTCCAGGTAAAGCAAAGGGTCAGGCGTATCCGCGACAGGCTCGTGCTTCCAAATCCACTAATCCCAAACCTAAACAATCCTGGGCTGCCCAACAGCCTGCTTCTAAGCAAAACAAGCCTGCTGCATGATGGGGCGGGCCTCCCCCTGGGGGACCCCAAGATGGGAGGCCAACTTCTGCAGTTCACCCAGACCTGGTTAAAGACCACTTCGGACGCCTGGGTGCGGGAAGTTGTCTCTCAAGAGATGTCCCCCTCGCCAGTTTTGCACAATGGTTATCCCTGCGGATCCGTTAAAAGCGCAAGCTCTACTATTGGTTGTACAATCCATCTTGGATACAGGAGTGGTAGTGCCGGTACCTCTGTCTCAAAGAGGCAGGGGATACTATTTGAGTCCGTTTCTAGTTCCGAAGCCAAATAGGTCTTTCTGGCCTATACTCATCCTCAAATCATTGAACAAATTTGAGAGAGTATCCAAATTCCATATGGAAACTCTGCATTCTATAGTGCTGGCCATGGAACCCACAGACTATATGGTATCCCTGGACATACTGGATGCTTACCTGCACATACCTATTGCCATGTCGCATCAGCAACATCTACGGTTTGCTACTGGTAATTATCAATTCCAGGCACTGCCTTTTGGATTGGCACCGGCCCCTCAGATCTTCACCATGGTCATGGCTGTGATGAGCGGCTCTTCTCCCCGTCAGGGAATCAGGATCCTGCCGTATCTGGACGACTTGTTGATCCTGGCAGACTCCCAAGAGCTTCTCCTCAGTCATCTGGAACGGACTGTCCAATTCCTACAAGCCCATGGGTGGCTCATCAACTGGAAAAAGTCCTCGCTGGTCCCTGCTCGGAGCAAGGTACACTACTGGACACACACAGCCAACGATTGTTTTTGTCTCCAGAGAAAGTCTTGAAATTTCAGGACAGGATCAGATATTTCCTCTCTTGCCCAAGAGTGTCGATAAACTCGGCGATGCAAGTACTAGGCCTCATGGTGTCGGCTTTCGACATGATAGAGTACGCTCAATTTAATTTCCGCCCTCTACAGAGGTTAATCCTTTCCAAGTGGGATGGCCTGCCTCATTGGATCAGGTTTCAAATGATCTCCTTGACTCCGGAGGTTCGTCTGTCACTGAGCTGGTGGCTACAGGACCAACAGTTGAGCAGGGGCCGTCCCTTCTGGATCTCCAACTGGGTCCTCCTGACAACAGATGCCAGTCTGCGGGGTTGGGGCGCGGTGTTGGAACAACACTCTCTCCAGGGTCGGTGGATCAGGGAGGAATCTCTCCTTCCAATAAACATTCTGGAATTGCGGGCGGTGTTCAATGTGTTGACACTGGCCCTGCCTCTAGTACAGAACAGGCCTGTTCAAGTACAATCAAACCACGCCACCACGGTGGCATACATAAATCATCAAGACGGCACTCGAAGCCGCATGGCAATGCTAGAAGTATCTAAAATCCACAGTTGGGTAGAACGCCAACTGCCAGCAATATCGGCAGTGTTCATCCCCAGAGTCCTCAACTGGGAAGCGGATCTCCTCAGTCGTCAGGACATTCGTGCTGGAGAGTGGAGACTTCATCCAGAAGTCTTTCAACTCTTAGTGGACAAGTGGGGCCTACCAGATATAGACTTGATTGCGTCTCGACACAACCACAAGGTTCCGGGTCTTCGGATCAAGGACAAGGGTCCTCAAGCAGTGTTAGTGGACGCACTGGAATTCCATCAAACTTTCGGCTGCCATACGTATTCCCTCCATTGTCACTCTTGCCAAGGGTATTACAGAAGTTCAAGCGATAAAGAGGAATACTACTTCGTCCCTCCAGTGTGGCCCAAACGGCATTGGTTCTCAGACCTGCAGGGTCTATCGATAGAGCGTCCTCTTCTACTTCCTCAACGCCCAGACCTCCTCGATCAGGGCCCTTGTGTCTATTGGGACCTGGCCAGACTGGCTTTGATGGCGTGGCTCTTGAAGCTTCACTCCTGGGGGCCAAGAGAATCTCGGAGGCGGTTATTCAAACTATGTTGAAGGACAGCAAACCGGCTTCTGCACGGATTTATTACAGGGTCTGGAATGCTTACTTCACCTGGTGTGCTGCTAAGAATTATGATGCCTATTCGTTCAGAACTTCTAGGCTTTTGGCTTTTCTGCAACAAGGCCTAGATTTAAGCCTTCGTCTGGCCTCCCTCAAGGTTCATATACCTGCCTTGTTGGTGTGTTTTCAGAGGAAATTGCATCTATTCCTGACGTTCATACTTTCACTCAGGGCGTTTTACGGATTCAGCCTCCCTATGTCCCTTCTGTGGCTCCATGGGATCTGTCCGTTGTCTTAAATGCCCTACAAGAGTCTCCATTTGAACCTCTTGAGACAGTGTACCTTAAATGTCTTACACTTAAGGTTGTGTTTTTACTGGCTATTGCCTCTGCTAGGAGGGTGTCGGAATTAGGCGCTTTGTCCTGTCAACAAACAAAAGAATGGTTTGTTGAGGAGGGTTCAGATATTAATCTTTGTGATGAGGATTTATCATCAATTCTACACAATTTAGATACAGCCTTGATTAAAGAAAATCGGTTGTGGTGGGAAATTAATACACTTGAAAGATATCAAATGGATAAATTAATCCCTAAAGGTTTAAAATAAATAAAAAATCCAACCTTTAATATTTCTAATGAGGAATTTAGACAAGAATGGGATTCCATTTTAGATAATTGCTCCCACAAATTAATTGATCTCATATTAAGAGAGGAAGAAAGATCTACAGTTTTTTAATAACGAAATTACTGGTCTCCGCACCACTCTAGATGCTTTATTAGACTTAGAAGATGTAAAAGAGGCGGAGATAGAAATAGTGCGAAAATTAAATAAAGAAACAAGGGAAATTAAGGAAAGAAAGAAAAGGAAATATTTTAGGGATAAGAATCAGATGAAGAATCCTAAAGATAATATCACTACACCAATCAAAACCAATCCCAAAATAAATAATCACAGGAGGAATAGCTATAGAGAACCTACATCGGAGAGACAAAATGAATGGCAGGAAGTAAGATATAGAGGGGGGAAAAGGATCAATAATTCCCAAAAAAACATCGAGGCGAGACACACAGAATAATTCTAGAGAAAATTATAGGAGGACAAACTTTAGGAGGACGGATAGAAGGGAAGAGGGTTTCTATCAAAGGGATAGAGATGATCAATATTATATGGAGGATGATATTCCACAAGATAGGTGGAATCAAAGGGGAGCTAGATCACAGAAAACACGTTTTTTAGATCGGGATTGATCACGAAGGAGGGTGTTCTAGTCAAAACGAAACCCTTAGGCCCCCCAAAAAACCTTAATAAAAAAAGAAAGAACCCTAATAAGAGAAGAAAGAGGGGAAAGAGAGGGGGCGTTAAGAAGAAAAAACCTATTAGAAAGAAAGTTGAAATTCCCAAGGTTAATACAGTAAAAATATTTAATTTAAGTAAGAAAGTTCTTACAACAGATGAAAGAAAAGTACTTACCAGAGGGTTGAAGTTTGCCCCTACTAGTCAGTTAGAGCCTTTTGGTTTTTACATGGACTTACAGAAGTTTATACGTAAATTTACACTGAGGAGGTTTTTTACTGGTAAAAACAATGATAAGGTGGGGAACTCGGAAGTTCAATCCAGTTCCCAATTCAAACCCAAATCATCGTTTTACCCTACGTTTGCAAAAGGGAGTTTCATAGACTGCTTTAGCAAACTGGTACTGGACGATGTTGAACAGACCTTGAGAAAAAAACGTAGGAAGTGCAATTTAACCAAAAAGGAATGGTCCGCTTTAAAATCTTTGAAGAGCGATTATAGTATTATTATAAACCCCGCAGATAAGGGTGGGGGTCTAGTCTTGATGGATAAGGCAGATTACATAGCGGAGTTGGATCGTCAGCTCAGTGATGGGATCACTTTTTCAAAAATCAAGGCAGACTCCACCTTAAAGATTAGTGAATCATTGCGTAAATGGACAACAGAAGGCCTATCAAAGGGTGTTATAACAAAGGATGAGTTTGACTTTGTCAACATTGAACATCCTACAATTCCTACTATTTACTGCCTACCCAAGATCCATAAGAATCCGATCTGTCCGCCAGGTAGACCTATAGTGTCTGGGGTGAACAGTGTTACCTCTAATCTCTCAATGCTGTTAGATCATTACCTACAACCGTTGGTTAAATGCACTAAATCCTACTTAAAGGATACAGGACAACTTCTAACTATTTTAGATGATTTGGGATGGGAAGAGAACTATGTCCTTGTGAGCTCTGATGTATCCACTCTCTATACAATTATAGAAGAAGAAAAAGGCATTGAGGCTGTGTCTTATTTTCTGGAGTTATCTGATTATTCTCCTGATTTAAAGATTTTCATTTTAGAGGGTATTAGATTTATTCTAAGAAATAATTATTTTGTGTTTAATGGTAATTATTACCTTCAACATGTGGGGACTGCAATGGGCACCATGTTCGCCCCGAGCTATGCTAACCTCTTCATGGCCTATGGGAAGGAGAAGGCGATATGGCATGGAGAGCAGCTCAGGGCGGGCCTGGTGCTATGGAGTCGCTACATAGACTATATATTATTCATATGGAACGGTGATCTGAAAGATCTAGACATGTTCAGTGAAGGACTTAACAACAATCCATTTAATATTAGGTTAACTACTATTATTAGTCAGAAGGAAATAATGTATTTGGACCTCTGCATTTACATAGCGAATGGTTCAATTAATAAGAAATTATATTGAAAACCCACTGACTCTAATGGGTTCATTGAAAGGACCAGCCAACACCATGATCATTGGTTGGATGGGATTCCCTATAGTCAACTACTAAGGGTTAAACGGAATTGTACCGATTCCAGTACCTGTGAGAGTCAAATGGGCGATTTATGTGAACGGTTTATTGAGAAAGATTATAGTAAAGAAAGTATAGCCAAAGCTCAGGAGAGAGTTAATACTGTAGATAGGAAAGATCTAATACAGGGAATTAATCAGAAGGTACCAAGAGAGAATGATTTCAAGTGGTCTTTTATCACTGATTTCAATTCACAATATAGGGAAATTGAGTCCATCATGAAAAAACACTGGATGGTGCTCACTAAGGATCCCGTTTTAGGCCCAATATTACCCTCTATGCCTAAGTTTATATATATATAGAAGGTCTATTAAGATCTATTAAGGATAACCTAGTGCGTAGTTCTATAGAAGTCCCCAAGAAAACAAGTATCAGAAGCACAGGGTTTTATCGATGTGGTCTTTGCGCCATGTGCAAATGCACAAAAGGCGCAAGTAAGATTAAAGAATTTTCAGTTGGTGGGAATACCTATCCCATTAAGAATTTAATTACGTGTAATTCGAGTAATGTTATTTATGCGATGGAATGCGATTGCGGATTAATATATGTCGGAAAGACAAGTAGGAATTTAAAAACAAGATTATCAGAGCATATCCGCAACGTAAAGAAGGGACTGGATACACATACGGTCTCTAAACATTTTAAATTGAAACATGCCTGCAAACCCTGTCACTTTAAGTCCTTTTGGGGTATCCAAACCATTAATCCTACCCCTCAAAATAAAGAAATTGATACTCTACTGGCGAAAACTGAAATCAAGTGGATATATAAATTAAAAACTCTAGTCCCCTCAGGGCTTAACAGTGACTTCGAACTCAAATGGTTCTTAGGATAATTTTATTTCCTTTTAAAATCTCTTCTTTTGTTTTTAAATATCAATGATTTTTAGATTCTAATCTGTTTATATGGTTAAACTTAAGGTTATAAGTTACCCCTGATATGCTTATCTTTTATATTTTGGGTACTTGATGGTCTTTTGCGGAGACATATACCGGGATTGAGCTGTAAATATCAAACGGGTTGAAATGGAACGCATGCCGGGTTCCGCATACGTCATTTCCGGCGACGCGAGTTCCGCCCGATGGAACGCAAACGTCACTCCCGACGTCACGGACTTGTCATATGGGAGGGTTCCTATTCACAGCTGCAACGGATCTCCTTAGACTGAGACACTACTTAAAGCTGGATAGCGTGCTTGTCCCCTACGCTTCTGAAGAAGGATATGACACCCGAAAGCGCGTAAACTGGGGACGGTTTCATGCTGGATTGTTTGGAGACTTGGGGAACGGAGCTGACAGCGTGGGGACGCCTTGAGTAAACCGGGACTTGCGGTGATTTTAATCCCATGCTGCTGGTGGGTCTCCTTTATCCATGCAACTTTTAATTGTTTAATGCTGTTACCAAGTCTGTGTTTGTGAGTGTTTTTATTAAAAGAATATATTTCCCTTACACAGACGGTATTGCACTATTTCTCCATTCTTGTTTTCAAGTGCTACTTGGAGTTTATGCTGGGTGTACATCTATCCCGATGCTTTGATTTCTACATGCAAATTAAACTCGCATATCAATGCTAATTGGAGCTGATGTTGGGCACACTTTTATGAAGCTGAATCATCCTGATGCACTAATTTCTACATGCAAATTATATTCATACATCATGTGAGTGAGACCAAGAAGCACTAAAAAGCTTCATCAATCAATCAAATTGGAATACACTATGTTCTGTGTTCTTTTATTATCTTTTTAGTACCTATTTCCATGGAAGGTCAATTCTGATTCACCTGTTGTGAATTCTATTGGTATAAGCATTTACCTATGTGTCTCTATAAGTGTTAAGTGGCGCCTCTTCGCCCCATATTTTTCTTTTGGTGCTTTGTCCTGTCGTCCACCCTTTCTGATTTTTCACCGTGACCGGGCAGTTCTTCGAACTCGCCCAGTTAATCTACCTAAGGTGGTATCATCTTTTCATCTTAACTAAGATTGTGGTTCCGGCATTTTATCTCTTCTGGTTTGTCCTCCAAAGAGCGGTCTTTGGATGTGGTATGGGCTCTCCGAATTTACGTATAGAGACTGCCTCCCTCAGGAGGTCAGATACCTTTTTTTGACTTTTTGGTTTACACAAACATGGCTGGCCTGCGAATAAGCAAACCTTGGCCAGATGGATTAGAATGGTGATTGCACAAGCTTATGCACAGGCTGGTCTTACAGCTCCTGCTGCTATCAAAGCCCATTCTACCCGGTCTGTTGGACCTTCTTGGACAGCCCACCCAGGCGCGTCTGCTGAACAATTGTGCAAGGCGGCTACGTGGTCATCTGTGAACACGTTCATCAGATTCTATGCCTTTGATACTTCCGCCTCCCAGGATGCTTCCTATGGACGCCGGGATCTTGTACCTGTTACAGTGCGTCCCCTCCCATGAGGAACTGCTTTAGGACATCCCCAATGTTATTCTCTGTGGAATACCAGTGTACCCCGCTGCAGCAGAGGAGATTTATGGTAAGACTTACCATAGTTAAATCTCTCTGCGAGGTACACTGGATTCCACAGGGTGCCCGCCCTGACGCACTTAGCTTCTTTGGGTTTGTATGGCATTAGCCGCTGGTACCTTCTCCTGTCGTGAGAATGTGGTTCTATGTGAGTAACATTACCTGCTTCTGCTTGGACTGGTTAACGAAACTGAGCTCCAATGCCTGGAGGCGGGGTTATATTAGGGGCGGTACAATGCATCCTGGGAACAGTCAAAGCTTTAGCCTGTTGGTGCCTCGGATCAAGATCCAACGCTACACCCCAATGTTATTCCCTGTGGAATCCAGTGTACCTCGCAGAAAGATTTAACTATGGTAAGTCTACCATAAATCTCCTTTTTTAAATGTAACATCTGATCTGCATGCTGTTCTGAGCTAAATGTTTCTCAAGTGAAGGGGAACTCATTACACCACGCTTTATATGCCAGAATAATTTATATTTAACTGGAAAATTCTTTGTATAAGTTAGACAATAAGTAAGATACATACACTATATATAGGTTATCCGTGAACTACGATATTAATGAAACAAATTATCTGAAGTTTACTTCGGTTTTCACACTTTATCTCTCCCCAAAGTTTGATCCCTCTCCCCCACAGTCCTTTTTCTAAATGATTTCAGTTTTAACATTTTGATGTGCCATGAAAGTGATTCTAAAGACCCTTTGCCACTGACACAATAACCTGGGCTATTGCTGGGTCAACCCAGGTTGTGGTTCAGTGGAAAAAAGTGTCCCCGAAAAATAACCTGGGTCAGGTAGCTACCGGGGTTGGACCCGGGTCCCTTTAAAATCCCATGGAGAGCCGGCTCACTAGCGCTTGGATATGATGTCATCTCCAAGCACAGGCAGAAGGAAGCAGAAAACCAGGTTCCAGCCTATGGTGTGAACGGGTAATCAAGCTGCTATGACACCATTTGAAACTTGAGTCGGACCTGGGTTTTAGATGGAAAAAGGACTATTAGTATATAATTTACAGTAAATGGCAGTGGTTTACTGTAACCCCACATGCCCAGTGCTGTGAAGTAGCAATGCTAACCATGTGCAACAGCTTCATATTTGCAATGTACAGCAGTTGGCTGTTCTAATTGCAGACCTATTGTAAAACAGGGCTTCAACTAATGAAAACTCTGATGTTTATCAGAGTCACTAGCTATCTCTCACCCCAGTAATGAAGTCACCTTGGTTTATCTAGATATAGGGTTATCACATCCAGCATATGTTGAGCGCTATGTAGCTGTGATTGTGGGTCCAGCAAATATTAAAACCGATCTTGATCATCCATGTAGAGTTCCAGACTTTGGGCCTTATTCAGGTTTGTTAGCAAACCAAAAAAGCACACTAATAGGCAAAACCATGTGCACTGCATGTGTGGCAGATATAACATCTGCAGAGAGAGTTAGATTTGGGTGGGGTGTGCTCAAACTGAAATCTAAATTGCAGTGTAAAAATAAAGGATCCAGTATTTACCCTGCACAGAAACATTATAACCTACCCAAATCTAACTCTCTCTGTAGTGCAACATGGTTTTGCCTATTTGTGTGCTTTTTTTTTTTTTTGTTAGTTAACAAACCTGAATAACCCCCTTTGTTCTCAATGTGCTGCTGGGAGTGGGGAATGTATGCCCCTGTGTATATATGTTATTTAGGAAAGAAGCCCACTTAATATTTATAGAAGATTGACAATTAAACAGTTAACGTGCTATACGGACAAATGTGCAGCTATCTGTTATTTGCTTCATTTACAAAACTGTGCTACAAATAAATGTGTCTGGTTGCTTTGGTTACCGCACCATGGCCCTCATTCCGAGTTGATCGCTCGCAAGCTGCTTTTAGCAGATTTACTCACGCTAAGCCGCCGCCTACTGGGAGTGAATCTTAGCTTCTTAAAATTGCGAACGACGTATTCGCAATATTGCGATTAGACCTCTCTTAGCAGTTTCTGAGTAGCTCGAGACTTACTCGGCATCTGCGATCAGTTCAGTGCTTGTCGTTCCTGGTTTGACGTCACAAACACACCCAGCGTTCGCCCAGACACTTCCCCGTTTCTCCAGCCACTCCCGCGTTTTTCCCAGAAACGGTAGCGTTTTTCCGCACACACCCATAAAACGGCCAGTTTCCGCCCAGTAACACCCATTTCCTGTCAATCACATTACGATCACCAGAACGATGAAAAAGCCATGAGTAAAATTCCTAACTGCATAGCAAATTTACTTGGCGCAGTCGCAGTGCGGACATTGCGCATGCGCATTAAGCGGAAAATCGCTGCGCATATTCTGAAATGGGTGCTTATGTCCAATATCTGAAAAGCTCATTCCAGGTGGTGTCACGGTACCAAATATGCTAAACATTGCAATACACATTACAAATTGCACATCGCTTTACTGAGAATATTTGGGCATTCACATCAGTCCCTATCGCAATTAACCTACCAGTATATTTTTGCATTGTAGGAAAAAACATGGGGAAATTATATAAACGCTACACAGTTAGGGGCCATGATGGAAATCTAACCCAAGACCTTAGTGCTGTGAGACCAGGGTCGGACTGGCCCACAGGGGTACCAGGGAAACCACCGGTAGGCCCCACTCCTTCCTCTAGGGAACAGGTTCCAGACTGTGCACTTCTATTATACATGGTAGATATGTTGCATTACACTGCACTATATTAAAATGTATTTCAAGCCTCTGTGGAGGCTGACCACACCCCCTTTGTAGGCGGGCCACACCCCTAAGTATGGGCCACTATCACTGCATTCCCCCGGTGGGCCCTTTATGCCCCAGTCCGACACTGTGTGAGACAGTAATAACTATACAGAACTTTTCTACCACTTACAGCACAAAATAAGTTTAGTAGTAGAGATGTGCACCGGAAATTTTTCGGATTTTGTGTTTTGGTTTCGGTTCCGCGGCCGTGTATTGGATTCGGACGCAATTTGGCAAAACCTCCCTTAAAATTTTGACGGATTTGGGTATGTTTTGGATTCAGGTTTTTTTTATTTTTTTAAAAACCCTCAAAAACAGCTTAAATCATAGAATTTGGGGGTAATTTTGATCCTATAGTATTATTAACCTCAATAACCATAATTTACACTCATTTCCAGTCTATTCTGAACACCTCACAATATTATTTTTAGTCCTAAAATTTGCACCAAGGTCGCTGGATGACTAAGCTAAGCGACCCAAGAGGCCGGCACAAACACCTGGCCCATCTAGGAGTGGCACTGCAGTGTCAGACAGGATGGCACTTTAAAAAATTGGCCCCAAACAGCACATTGATGCAAAGAAAAAGAGAAAAAGAGGTGCATTGTGGTCGCTGGATGGCTAAGCTAAGCGACACAAACACCTCAATATCACAGGAATTATTTGTTCTAATCAATGGTATTATTGGTCCAAATAACTGGAAGAAAATTACAAAATCACAGGAATTATTCGTTCTAATCAATGGTATTATTGGTCCAAATCACTGGAAGAAAATTAAAAATCACAGGAATTATTCGTTCTAATCAATGGTATTACTGGTCCAAATCACTGGAAGAAAATGACAAAATCACTGGAATTATTTGGCAAGATCACTGAAATTAATAATTATAAATCACTGATAATAATTGGTAAAATCTCGCTATCGCCTGCCTAGTGAAGTGGAATCTAGATGGGATTTTGTACCGGTGACACAATAACTTCATCAATTGTCTAAATTCCAATGCACTAATGGCGGAAAATGGACGCACGTCTAACAGCACACTGATTATACTGAGAACTGATTATACTGATCACTGATGATACTACGGAGAACTGACACTGAGCAGTGAGAACAGCCACTGGACTATTGTACTGTAGTATACTGGTCCCCACAATGAAGCAAAGATATTGAGCACTGATCCGGAGAATACAACCGAGTCTGACACGGAGCTGCAAAATACAGCAATGGACAACTGTACTGTACTACTATATACTGGTGGTCACAACAATGCAGCACTGATATGGATACTAGAAGTGACACAGAGCAGCAAGAAACAGCAATGGCCTACTGTACTGTACTACTATATACTGGTCACAACAATGCAGCACAGATATGGATACTAGAAATGACACGGAGCTGCAAGATACAGCAATGGCCTACTGTACTACTATATACTGTTGGTCACCAAAATGCTGCACGGTCCTACTATATATACTGCTCACAACAATGCAGCACAGATATGGATACTTGCAGTGACATGGAGCTGCAAGATACAGCAATGGCCTACTGTACTGTACAACTATATACTGTTGGTCACCAAAATGTTGCACTGTCCTACTATATATACTGCTCACAACAATGCAGCACAGATATGGATACTTGAAGTGACACGGAGCTGCAAGATACAGCAGTGGAACATGTACTGTACTACTATACTGGTGGTCACCAAAATGCTGCACTGTACTACTATATATCTATATATAGTCACACAACAATGCAGCAGATATTTAGCACTGATGATCAGGATACTGTCTAGAACCGAGTCTGACATGGAGCTGCAAGATACAGCAATGGCCTACTGTACTACTATAATTATATACTGGTGGTCCCCAAAATGAAGCACACTGAGCACAGATATTCACAGCACACTGAGCACAGATATGGAGCTTTTCAGGCAGAGAACGTAGATATTTGCAGCACACCGAGCACAGATATGGAGCTCTTCAGGCAGAGAACGTAAATATCTGCAGCACACTGAGCACAGATATTTGCTGCACACTGAGCACAGATTACGGAGCTTTTCAGGGAGAGAACATAGCCACGTCCTCTCCGTTCAATCTCCAATGCACCAGTGAAAATGACGGCGACGCGCGGCTCTTTATATGGAATACGAATCTCACGAGAATCCGACAGTGGGATGATGATGTTCGGCCTCGATCGGGTTAACTGAGCAAGGCGGGAAGATCCGAGGCTGCCTCGGACCTGTTTAAAATAGGTGAAGTTCGGGGGGGGGGGGGGGGTTCGGCTCATCTCTATTTAGTAGGTAATAAAACAAGGCATTTGGGTAACATTTTTTTTAACAGCTAAAGGGACATTAGTGAAATATGTGGGAAACAGGTAATTCTTGAGTTTGTGGCGGATTCTAGAGTGGAGGCCTCTCGGACTGAGCGGGGAAGTGTGTTCCATAGAGTCAGAGCTGCAATGCTGAAAGCTCAACCTCTAGATGAATTCAGGTAGAGCCTAGGTACTGCTAATGATTACATTAGCTGTGCGGCCCGTTACATGAAATGGTCATGTCGTGCAGACAATAAGTACTCAACTCCATCTGAGGATCTGCAATGCTAAGCTAGCAAGATACTGAGGAGTGTCCTCACCATGCCATCACTGTACTTTGGCTGCATTTACACTCCGACCGAAGAGGAGTGTAAAGAGGGGGGGGGGGGGGGGGTGGGGAGAGAAGAAAAAGAGAAAGAGAGAGAAAGAGAGAAAGAGAGAAAGAGAGAAAGAGAGAAAGAGAGAAAGAGAGAAAGAGAGAAAGAGAGAAAGAGAGAAAGAGAGAAAGAGAGAAAGAGAGAAAGAGAGAAAGAGAGAAAGAGAGAAAGAAAGAGATTTACAGGATCATTATACAGATAGTGCTCTCACCCGGTGTCAGACTTGGTTTTGTCTGTGTCCCCGGAGGGGGCGCTAGTGGGTCAGTGGAGGTAGAAGGGAGAAAGCGAGGAGGCTGCATTAAGTTTCTGCGCATGGGCGCAATGATATTTATTATACAGAAAGTTCACAACGGCAGCAGAAAATAAACAATAAGAAATGCAAATGTCAATAGTGCAGCGTGGAAGCTGAAAGTCTATGGCAACAGAAATATGGCAAATGGATGAATGGTAACTGATGAATGATAACTGGTAATAATAATAACTGATGAATGTACACTGATGAATAATAACTTGGCAGGAGATAATCTGGTATGGGAACCAGAGCAGTTTAAAACGTGGAGCCAGCAGAGATGGTAATGAATGGCAAACCTGGTAGCAGAGGCAGGAGACTGACAATGTCCACAGTGCAGGTGATGAGGCACTGGCAGCAAGCAAGCTGCATCACAGGTGGGGAGATGGAACACACCTGGAGTCAGTCTCTACTGCTAGGCTGAAGCACACTGAGTTGGTGATTAGTGTGAAGCCTGTAAACAGAAGCAGGTGTTGCTGAGGCTTGTAGTTCCACGGAGCTGTGAGAGGTAACCAGGAGCACAGAGTCTCAGGTAGATAGCCAGGAACACGGAACAACAGGTAGGTATCCAGGAACACGGAGGAACAGGAACCAGATCCAGACACATGAGTCGCAGGAGTGACACAAAGTTCAGGATGCCTGCAGACTGATCCTGCAGCTCCTGATATACCCCCTGATGTGCAGTCATTGGTGGGAGTGAGGAAAGTAGGTGCGGCCAAGCACCGGATTGGCCGCGGTGCTCTGACCGATGGAGACTGTCATGGCGGCGCCCATGCCGCGGCCTAGCGGGAACGCGGCATGCTACACGCCCGCTGTCACAGGAGCGCTCCCAGGCCCAGGATGACGTCTGATGGCAGAGGTGCGGATGACAGTGGAACGCAGGGACCCTGGACGGAGTCCGCACCGGCGGACAGATGTGACTGTGGTGAGTCGATTCCTGACAGTACCCCCCCCCTTTAAGGGTGGGCACTGAACACCCACGAGGCTTGGAAGGAGGAGTGTTATGGAAGACACGGACCAACCTTGGAGCATGGACATCTGACGAATTCACCCAACTTCTCTCCTCTGGACCATAACCGGACCAATCGATAAGATATTGAAGACGACCATAGCGGCAACGGGAATCCAGAATCTTCTCTATTTCGAACTCCACGCCCCGCTGAGTTCGAACTTTGGGGCTGACTGGAAGAGCTCTTTGGAAGCGATTCAGGACTAATGGTCTGAGGAGAGAAACATGAAAGGCATTAGGTATTCGCAGAGAAGGTGGTAACTTAAGCTTGTAGGCCACAGGACTGATGACTCTTTCAACAGGAAAGGGACCGATGAAACGTGGTGCAAATTTCATCGACGGGACCCTAAGACGGAGGTTCCGGGTAGAAAGCCAAACCTTGTCCCCAGGTTTCAGGCTAGGAACTGCACGTCTTTTGCGGTCAGCAAAGTATTTATACCGGCTGGAGGCCTTCTTGAGAGAAGTGTGAATCTTCCCCCAGGTTGAAGAGAACTGACTCAGGGCAGTAGTGGCAGCAGGAACATCCATGTGAGGGAGTTCTTGGAAGTCTGGGACACGAGGATGTTGCCCATATACAGCAAAAAATGGAGTTGTCTCAGTAGCAGTGTGATAACGGAAATTGTGGGCAAATTCGGCCCACGGGAGCAGATCCAACCAGTCATCCTGAGAAGATGAAACATAAAATCTTAAAAATGTCTCCAATTCCTGATTTACCCTCTCTGTTTGCCCATTCGTCTGAGGATGGTAAGATGACGAGAACTTCAGTTTAACTTGCATGGCAGAACAGAGAGCCCTCCAAAACCTCGCTACAAACTGTACACCTCGGTCGGATATTATTTCTGAGGGTAGACCATGTAGACGGAAAATCTCCCGTAGGAAGATTTGGGCGAGTTTTGGGGCAGAAGGGAGACCCTGGAGAGGAACAAAATGGGCCATCTTGGTAAATCTGTCCACCACAACCCAGATGGTATTGTATCCTTGAGAAGGAGGGAGGTCGGAAATAAAGTCCATGGACAGGTGTGACCAGGGACGGCTAGGAACAGACAATGGTTGTAACTGACCTGCTGGAGACTGACGAGGAATCTTGTGCTGCGCACACTTAGGACAGGATGCCACGAAATCCTTGATGTCAGTTTTCATCTTTGGCCACCAGTATGTCTCAGAGAGGAACTTGAAAGTTTTCAGGACACCGGGATGTCCAGTGAACTTGGATTGATGGGCCCAAGACAGCAACTTGGGACGGAGTTCTGGGGAAACAAAAGTCTTACCAGGAGGAGGAGCCGGAGAAACTTGAGATGCAGCGAATACCACTGGACTCAGGATGGAATGCGGAACTGAGTTAGACGTTTCCTCTTCGGACTCCATAGATCGGGATAGGGCGTCAGCTTTAACATTCTGCGAACCTGGGCGGAAATGAAGCTTAAAGTTAAAACGAGAGAAAAACATAGCCCACCGGGACTGGCGAGGATTAAGGCACTGGGCTGCCTTTAAATATAGCAGATTTTTATGATCCGTATAGATGTTGAACGGATATTTGGCCCCTTCCAGGAGATACCTCCATTCCTCGAGGGCCAGCTTAATCGCCAGTAGTTCTTGATCTCCAACGGAATAGTTAGCTTCTGCAGGGAGGAATTTACGAGAATAAAATCCACAGGGGTGGATCTTCCCATCAGTTCCCTTCTGGGAGAGAACAGCTCCAACTCCAACTGTAGAGGCATCCACCTCCAACTCGAACGGCTTGTTTACATCTGGTTGAGACAGAACTGGAGCAGACATAAAGGCCAGCTTGATCTTTTGGAAGGCCGCTAAAGCCTCTTCTGACCAGTTGGAATGATCTGCCCCTTTCCGAGTTAAGTTGGTAATAGGAGCGATGAGAGTGGAGAATCCCCGAATAAATTTCCTATAGTAATTGGCGAATCCCAGGAATCGCTGAATAGACTTGAGAGAATTTGGAATGGACCAATTGGCAATGGCATCCAACTTTGTCGGGTCCATCTGGAGATCCGATCCGGAAATTATATACCCCAGGAAGGGTATAGAGGAAACTTCAAAGGTACACTTGGATAATTTACCGTAGAGCCGGTTCTCACGAAGACGTCGGAGGACTTCACGGACTTGTAGACGATGAGAGGGAAGATCTTGGGAGAAGATAAGGATATCATCCAGATAAACTACAAGGTATTTGTACAGAACGTCCCGGAAGATTTCGTTCACAAAGTGCTGGAACACTGCTGGGGCATTACTCAACCCGAATGGCATTACTAGGTACTCATAATGACCATCTCGAGTATTAAAAGCGGTTTTCCATTCGTCACCACTTCGGATTCTAATGAGGTTGTAAGCACCGCGGAGGTCTAACTTTGTGAAGATGCGGGCTCCCTTAACTCTGTCAAATAATTCAGTGATGAGTGGTAATGGGTAACTATTTTTGATGGTAATGTCATTGAGACCCCGGTAGTCAATGCATGGACGCAGTCCTCCATCCTTTTTCTTAACAAAGAAGAAGCCTGCACCAGCGGGTGATGACGAGGGACGGATGAATCCCTTCTGAAAATTCTCCCTGATGTAGTCGCTCATTGCCTCAGTTTCAGGAACAGATAATGGATAGGTACGCCCCCTAGGTGGTTTCTTGCCGGGAAGGAGATCGATTGGGCAATCCCACTCTCTATGGGGCGGCAGGACATCAGCGGCTTTTTCACTGAAGACGTCAGAGAAATCTTGGTAAGCCGCAGGAAGACTTGACTGGGTTTTGACTTCAGTAGATTTGATATGACAAACTTGGGCTAAACAGGACTGGTGGCAATGTGAACCCCAAGAAGTAAGTTGTAGCGTTGACCAATCAATCTGTGGATTATGTAGCTGGAGCCAGGGCATACCCAGAACGATCTCCTGGGTGGCCTGAGGAATGACTAAGAACTTTATTAATTCTGAGTGCAGGAACCCAACTCCCAAAATCACTGGTGCGGTTTGGTGAGAGATATTCCCCTTGGAGATTCGGCTACCATCCACAGCGGTAATGTAGACTGGGTATGACAGTTCACATACGGGCAAACAAAACTTATCTACCGCAGCTTGAGTGATGACGTTTCCTGCGGCTCCACAGTCCACTAATGCAGATGCAGATTGAAGCCCAACTGAAGTCTCTAATGTCACGGGAAGGATAAGGTCTTGATTTGAAGGAGCTTGACTAGAAGATCCCAACTTGACTCCTCCTTTACAAGTCAGGATCTGGCGTTTCCCCGAACGCACTGTACAAGAGTTAATCTGGTGACCTGCAGCCGCACAATAAAGACACAGTCTCTCACGAAGTCTTCTTGACCGCTCCTCAGGAGTTAGGCGGGACCTATTTATTTGCATAGGCTCATCAGAAGGTGGAGACTGAAACTGTACGGAAGGTACCATCCTTGACCTGCGTGGCTCACTACGAGCACGTTCATTGTTGCGTTCGCGGATGCGAGAGTCCAACTTGATGCACAAGGAAATTAAATCGGACAATTGCTCAGGAAGGTCGCGGGTTGCCAGTTCGTCCTTGATCCGATCAGAGAGTCCATGCCAGAAAGCTGCTACCAGGGCTTGATTGTTCCACTGAATCTCTGCGGCCAACGTCTGGAACTGGATGACATATTGTCCCATACTACGGGTACCTTGACGAAGTTGGATTAGGTCTGCAGAAGCTGATGTTGCACGACCCGGCTCGTCAAAGATCCGTCTGAAAGTTGACACGAATTCTGCGTAGTTGTTCATCAGAGGGTCAGCACGTTCCCACAGAGGAGACACCCAACTCAAGGCAGAACCAGAGAGTAGAGAGATAATGTAAGCAACCTTGGATCTTGGCGTGGGGAAATTGTGTGACAATAATTCGAACTGGATTTCACATTGGTTAAGAAACCCGCGACATAACTTTGGGCTGCCATCATACTTGCTAGGCACGGGCAGGTGCAAGCGTGACACTGGAGCTGATGCAGCCGGCATAGATGAACTCACAGTACTTGCGGGTGCTGGAGTAACAGGAACTGTAGAAGTGAGTACACTAGGCAGGGTTTGCTGTAGTGTATCAATCCGGGAGGACATCCCTTGCAGGAACTGAAACATCTGCTGCTGCGCAGCCTCTTGACCATCCAAACGGGAGACCAGATTTTGTAAGACCTCTGACCCCACACTCCGACCACCGTCCGAGTCCATCGATCCTGAACTTACTGTCAGACTTGGTTTTGTCTGTGTCCCCGGAGGGGGCACTAGTGGGTCAGTGGAGGTAGAAGGGAGAAAGCGAGGAGGCTGGATTAAGTTTCTGCGCATGGGCGCAATGATATTTATTATACAGAAAGTTCACAACGGCAGCAGAAAATAAACAATAAGAAATGCAAATGTCAATAGTGCAGCGTGGAAGCTGAAAGTCTATGGCAACAGAAATATGGCAAATGGATGAATGGTAACTGATGAATGATAACTGGTAATAATAATAACTGATGAATGTACACTGATGAATAATAACTTGGCAGGAGATAATCTGGTATGGGAACCAGAGCAGTTTAAAACGTGGAGCCAGCAGAGATGGTAATGAATGGCAAACCTGGTAGCAGAGGCAGGAGACTGACAATGTCCACAGTGCAGGTGATGAGGCACTGGCAGCAAGCAAGCTGCATCACAGGTGGGGAGATGGAACACACCTGGAGTCAGTCTCTACTGCTAGGCTGAAGCACACTGAGTTGGTGATTAGTGTGAAGCCTGTAAACAGAAGCAGGTGTTGCTGAGGCTTGTAGTTCCACGGAGCTGTGAGAGGTAACCAGGAGCACAGAGTCTCAGGTAGATAGCCAGGAACACGGAACAACAGGTAGGTATCCAGGAACACGGAGGACCAGGAACCAGATCCAGACACATGGGTCGCAGGAGTGACACAAAGTTCAGGATGCCTGCAGACTGATCCTGCAGCTCCTGATATACCCCCTGATGTGCAGTCATTGGTGGGAGTGAGGAAAGTAGGTGCGGCGAAGCACCGGATTGGCCGCGGTGCTCTGACCGATGGAGACTGTCATGGCGGCGCCCATGCCGCGGCCTAGCGGGAACGCGGCGTGCTACACGACCGCTGTCACAGGAGCGCTCCCAGGCCCAGGATGACGTCTGATGGCAGAGGTGCGGATGACAGTGGAACGCAGGGACCCAGGACGGAGTCCGCACCGGCGGACAGATGTGACTGGTGAGTCGATTCCTGACACCCGGTCAACAGAAACCATAGCCCATAGTGAATTGGCAGGGCTCCAGCTAGACTGTGGGACAACGGCCGGTAGGTCAGGGTCATACTCATGAGATTCAGTCATCTGCAGTATGCAGAATCAGCGATCACTGGTGGGTCCCATCTCATGGTCCAGTATCTGCGGCAGGTGCACCTTTGCTCGCTGCAGTGCAGGCTGAGCAGTACCAGGCGAGAAATGTCTTGTCTTCTATTGCAGGTGTTAGCAGGGCTCCTGGGATAGAGACAAATAACTATGCAGTAGTTGTGGTAGTTGTGGTGTGCCACAGAGCTCCATTGGAAGGTCAGCAGTCACACTTGGGTCACACTGAACCACACAGGTACTGCCGTACATGCAAGTGCCCCTTCAGGGCTTGGGGCCCGGAGGCAGGAGTTTTCACTGCCTCTGGGAGTTATGCCCCTGGTGAGAGAGATGATCCTACACCTACAACTCATCAAACCATGTCTTTAAAGTCCTTGCTCTGTGCGCTGGGGCACAGTCATGTTGGAATAGAAAAGGGAAAAGTATAGCATTGTCCAAAATGAGCATTAAGATTGCCCTTCACTGGATTTAAGGGGCCTAGCCCAAACCCTGAAAAACTGCCCCATACCATTATCCCTCCACTATCAAACTTCACGGTTGGCATAATGCAGTCAGGCAGCTAACATTCTCCCGGCATCCGCCAAACTCAGACTCACCCATCTGACTGCCAGAGAAGCGTAATTTGTCACTCCACAGAACACGATTTCACTGCTTCACAGTCCAGAGTCGGTGTGGTTTACACCACTTCATCCGACGCTTGCCATTGGACTTGGTAATGTGAGGCTTGCATGCAGCTGCTCGGCCATAGAAACCCATTCCATTAAGCTCCCGCCACACAGTGCTCGTGCTTACATTAATTCCAGTGGAAGTTCAGAACTCTTCAGCTATGAGATCAGCAGAGCGTTGGTGACTTTAATGCACCATGCTCCTTAGCAGTCGTTGACCCCGCTCTGTGATTTTACATGGTCTTGCGCTTTCTGGCTGAGTTGCTGTTGTTCCTAAACCATACCTCCCAACATGACCTCTTCCTGGACTTTTCTCTTAATTTATGATTGCCATCACCTGTGCTGAAACACCTTTCTTATCCATTAACCTGTTCAACACAGGTGATGGCAATCTTAAATTAAGAGAAAAATCCAGAAGCAGAGCATTGTGTCCCTCCTGGAGATTTGGGAGGTATGCCTAAACGCTTCCACTTTCTAATAAAATCACTTACAGTTGACCGTGGAATATCCAGCAGGGATGAAATTACACAAACCTTCTTATTGGAAAGGTGGCATCGTATCACAGGCCCACGCTTGAAGTCACTGAGCTCTTCAGAATGATCCAGTTTATATCACATATGTTTTCAAATGGAGACTGCATGGCTAGGCGCTTGATTTTATACACCTGTGGCAATGGGTCTGATTTAAGCACCTGAATTCAATAATTAACAGGTGTGGCCAAATATTTTTGTCCATATAGGGGGTAATTCCAAGTTGATCGCAGCAGGATTTTTGATAGCAATTGGGCAAAACCATGTGCACTGCAGGGGAGGCAGATATAACATGTGCAGAGAGAGTAAAATTTGTGTGTGGTGAGTTCAATCTGCAATCTAATTTGCAGTGTAAAAATAAAGCAGCCAGTATTTACCCTGCACAGAAACAAAATAACCCACCCAAAACTTACTCTTTCTGCACGTTATATCTGCCTCCCCTGCAGTGCACATGGTTTTGCCCAATTGCGAAAAAATTTCCTGCTGTAATCAACTTGGAATTACCCCCCATGTGACCTGCAGGGGGAGCAGATATAACATGTGCAGAGAGAGTTAGATTTGGGTGGGTTATTTTGTTTCTGTGCAGGGTAAATACTGGCTGCTTTATTTTTACACTGCAAATTAGATTGCAGATTGAACACAACACACCCAAATCTAATTCTCTCTGCAAATGTTATATCTGCCTCCCCTGCAGTGCACATGGTTTTGCCCAATTGCTAAAAAATGTCCTGCTGCGATCAACTTGCAATTACCCCCAGAGTCTGACCTGCAGTGCACATGGGTGATCATTCCGAGTTGATCGCTCGCTAGCAGTTTTCGGAACACTCCCTGAAAACGGTCAGTTGACACACAGAAACGCCCTCTTCCTGTCAATCACTCTGCGGCTGCCTGTTCGACTGAAAAGCATCGCTAGACCCTGTGTAAAACGACATCGTTCATTGTAATAGTATGCCATGCGTGTGCATTGCGCCGCATACGCATAAGTGGCATTTTTTGTGCCTCATTGCTGCACAGCAGAGGCGTATCTAGGGTAGGGCGAGTGGGGAACGTGCCCTGGGCGTCCTGGCAGGCCCAGGAGAGGGGGGGCGCCGCCAGCGTCCAGGGCATCATGCCCCACTCGCCCCCGTTAACCCTAAATGTGAGGGGAGGAGAGAGCGCAGCGTCTCTCCCTCCCCTCACCGCCGCTGGGAGCACTAGCAGCGCTGCCAGCAGCGCTGCCGTGTCCGGTCTCCGGCGCTAGCCAATCAGAGCTTGCGGACCGGCTCCTGATTGGCTGCCGGTCCGCGAGCTCTGATTGGCTAGCGAACCGGCGCCAGACAGCCGCCGGAGACCTGGAGCGGCGAGGGGAAGGAGAGGCGCTGCGCTCTCCTCCCCTCACAACAAGAACGAAGCCAGCGGCCGGTGAGGTGAGTGACGGGGACGGGGGGGGGGGGGGGGGTCCGGTGGCAAGGGGGGGGCAAGTATCTGGCACAAAGTGGGGCCTGGCACTAAGGGGCATGTAACTGGCACAGTGGGGCATGTATCTGGCACTGTGGGGCAAGGTAACTGGCACTGTGGGGCAATGTAACTGGCACTGTGGGGCAAGGTAACTGGCACTGTGGGGCAATGTAACTGGCACTGTGGGGCATGTATCCGGCACTGTGGGGCATTGTATCCGGCACTGTGGGGCAATGTAACTGGCACTGTGGGGCATGTATCTGGCACTGTGGGGCATGTAACTGGCACTGTGGGGCATGTAACTGGCACTGTGGGGCATGTATCTGGCACTGAGTGGGGCAATGTAACTGGCACTGTGGGGCATGTAACTGGCACTGTGGGGCATGTAACTGGCACTGTGGGGCATGTATCTGGCACTGAGTGGGGCAATGTAACTGGCACTGTGGGGCATGTAACTGGCACTGTGGGGCATGCATCCGGCACCGTGGGGCATTGTATCCGGCACCGTGGGGCATTGTATCCGGCACTGTGGGGCAATGTAACTGGCACTGAGTGGGGCAATGTATCTGGCACTGTGGGGCAATGTATCTGGCACTGTGGGGCATGTATCTAGCACTGAGTGGGGCATGTATCTGGCACTGTGGGGCAATGTATCCGGCACCGTGGGGCAATGTATCCGGCACCGTGGGGCATGTATTCGGCACCGTGGGGCATGTATCCGGCACCGTGGGGCAATGTAACTGGCACTGTGGGGCAATGTATCTGGCACTGAGTGGGGCATGTATCCGGCACTGTGGGGCATGTATCCGGCACTGTGGGGCAATGTAACTGGCACTGTGGGCCATTTTCAGTGGCCACACCCCTTCTGGAGCGTAGCCACACCCCTTGTGGTGTGTAGCCACGCCCATTTATTCACCACGCGCGCCTTAGGCGCGCACACATGCTTCTTTTGGTGTTTTTTTTTTTTGGGGGGGCGCCATTTTCCATCTTGCCCTGGGCTCTGAAAACCCTAGTTACGCCTCTGCTGCACAGCGACCGAATGCAGCTAGCGATCAACTCGGAATGACCACCATGGTTTTGTCCATTAACGAACAAATCTGCTGCTGCGATCAGATCTGAATTAGGCCCTAGGTGTCCACATCCATCACAATTAACAAATTTATTACACAAGTTCATGTTCTTCGAATAGCTGTATAATCACTAATGTGGATGAAGACATGTTTTTACCACACATCTGCTTGAGACCTGCTTGACCCACGCTTACAGCTGATTGTCGTCATGTGCCAAACTCCAGTGTACAGTATATGGCATGAGCATCCGTGAAGGATATTCTAAGGTTAGTTCAGGATGTTACAATTAATGCAAGATAACAGTCTACAGTACAAGAAAACACACAAGGTACTTTCTCACATTTGCAACCATATAAAAGGCTAAACTGGTAGCAGGAAGAATGAAAACCATAGGGTATGCCAAATTGTGCCCTGCCTGATCATACAGCCCACTGCGTTGCCCACCCCCAGCTTTCTGCGAGCTGAAAGGAGCACAGCCTCCCTGGCATTTGTGGTTGTGGATGTGGAAAGGGGGGATTTTGATAAATGTGAGAAAATTTAAATGGGTTTTGTGAATTAAAAGTTGGTTCCAACAAAAAAGCCACATCCATTCTAAATTTCCAAAGGTGTATGTACGTGAATGTAGTGTGGACATGGGGCCTAATTCAAACCTGTTTGCTCGCTAGTGTTTTTTGCAGTCCTGGGTTCGCTTACTCGCCGCCCATAGGGGGGTGTATTTTCGCTTTGCAAGTGTGCGAACGCATATGTAGCAGAGTTGTACAAACAGACTTTGTGCAGTCTCTGCGCAGCCCAGGACTTAGCCGCTGCGATCACTTCAGCCTGTCCGGGACCTGAACTGACGTCAGGAACCCTCCCTGCAAACGCAAGGACACGCTGGCGGTTTTTCAGACACTCCCTGAAAACGGTCAGTTGACACCCACAAACGGCTTCTTCCTGTCCATCTCCTTGAGAACGTCCGTGCGAATGGATTCTTCACACAAACCCATTGCTGAGCGGCGATCCGCTTTGTACCCGTGCAACGCGCCTGCACATTGCGGTGCATGCGCAGTTTAGACTTGATTGCCCGCTGTACGAAAACGCAGCCTAGCGATCAGGTTTGAATTAGGCCCATGGCTTTTCTGGGAAGGCGTGTGTGAAGTTAAGTTAGTGCGGAGTCAGCTTTTACCCGCTTCCCATTTATAGACTCAAGGGGCTACTTTTACAGACATATGTATAAAAGGAGGTTATGCTACAGGTTATTCAGTGTGTGACAGCCAGGGCCGCCGAGAGCAGCCA
Source organism: Pseudophryne corroboree (assembly GCF_028390025.1). NCBI lineage: Eukaryota > Metazoa > Chordata > Amphibia > Anura > Myobatrachidae > Pseudophryne > Pseudophryne corroboree. The sequence goes on along the minus strand of NC_086454.1, from coordinate 66,590,591 downwards.
CGGGCCCCGGTACTGAGGATAAGTGACCAAATCCGGGGAGGTGTGGTCACACCACCTCAAAACGTGCAGGCAACCGCACATGGTCATTTATCCCCAAGTAGCGCCTTAGCAGTTAACCCGAGCTCCCCCCAACAAGTCCAGACTTGGGTAATTTGTACATCCTACACCTCCTCTCTGTGCACCTGGTGGCAGCTGTTACAACAACCATGATATTCAGTAGAACTTTTCCTGCAACATCTGTACAGGACTGCGATTAGTGAATGCTCTCACCTGTGCTAATGTTGGGCTTTTATGTTGTCACATTACAGTACTTTAGGAAAGAAGCTGCTGCCTCATTTGTGTAATAAGCTCTAATCCTTACTGTTCTCCATGTGTAATAGGCTCTGATCCCTGGTGTCACCCATGTATATTAAGCTCTGGTCACTGCCATCTCCCATGTGTAAAAGGGTCTGGTCTCTGCCATTTGCCATGCATAAGTTCTGTTCCTTTAGTTCAGAGTGTAATAGACTCTGGACACTTCCTGTCTCCCATGTATAATATGGTCTGGTCCCAGGTGTCTTTCCATGTGTAATAAGCTCTGGTCCCTGCTGTCTCGCTTCCATGTGTAATAAGCTCTTGTCCCTGGTGTCTCTCAACCATATGTAATAAGCTATGGTCCCTGTCATCTCCCAAGTGTAATAAGCCCTGATCCCTGCTGTCTCGCATGTATAATATAGTCTGGGCCATGGTGTTTCCAATGTGTAATAAGCTCTGATCCAAGTTGTGTTTCTCCGCTGTGTGTAATAAGCTCTTGTCCCTTGTGTCTCTCTCCCATGTGTATAAAGCTCAGATCCCTGCTGTCTCTTTCCCATGCTCTGGCCCCTGCTCTATTCGCTCTACTCCCTGGGGTCTCTCCCATGTGCCATAAGCTCTGGTCCCTGCTCTATCCCATGTGCAATACGCTCTGGTCCTTGCTCTCTCCCATGTGTAATAAGCTCTTGTTCCTGGTGTCTCTCTCCCATGTATAATAAGTTCTGGCCCCTAATGTCTACCGTCCATATATAATAAGTTCTGGTCCCTGTTGACTCTCTCCCATGTGTACTAAGCTCTGGTCCCTGGTGTCTTTCTCCCATGTGTAATAAGCTCTGGTCCTTGCTGTCCTCTTCCATATGTAATAAGCTCTGACCCCTGATGTCTCTCTCCCAAGTGTAATACGCTCTGGTCCCTGATATCTCTTTGCCATGTGTAACAAGTTCTGGTCCTTGCTGTCTCCCATGTGTTATAATCTCTTGTCCCTGGTGTCTCTTCCCCATATGTAATAGGCTCTTGTCCCTGGCGTCTCCCTTCCATGTGTAACAAGCTTTGGTCCCTGCTGTTTCTCAACCATGTCTAAGCTCTGCTTCCTGGTGTCTCTCTCCCATTTGTAATAAGCTCTGGAACCTGGTGTCTCTCCCATGTGTAATAAGCTCTGGTCCCTGCTGTCGTTCTCCCATGTGTAATAAGCTCTGGTCCCTACTGTTTCTTTCCCATGTGGAATATGCTCTGGTCCCTTCTGTCTCTCTCCCATGTGGAATAAGCTTTGGTCCCTGTTGTCCCTCTCCCATGTGGAATAAGCTGTGGCCCCTGCTGTCTCTCTCTGATGTGTAATAAGCTCTGACCCCTGCTGTCTCGCTCCTATGAGTAATAAGCTCTGGTCCCTGCTGTCCCTCTCCCATGTGGAATAAGCTCTGGTCCCTGCCGTCTCTCCCATGTGTAGTAAGCTCTGGTCCCTGCTGTCTCTCCCATGTGGAATAAGCTCTTGTCTCTGGTGTCTCTCCCATGTGGAATAAGCTCTGGTACCTGCTGTCTCTCCCATGTGTATTAAGCTCTGGTCCCTGCTGTCTCTTCCATGTGGAATAAGTTCTGGTCCCTGCTGTCTCTCCCATGTGGAATAAGCTTTGGTCCCTGCTGTCTCACCCATGTCATAAACTCTGGTCCCTGGTGTCTCTGCCATGTCTAATAAGCTCTAATCCCCGCTGCCTCTCCCATGTGGAATAAGCTCTGGTCCCTGCTATCTCTGCCATGTGGAATAAGCTCCGGCCCCTGGTGTCTCTGCCATGTGTAATAAACTCTGATCCCTGCTGTCTCTCCGATGTGTAGTAAATTCTGGTCCCTGCTGTCTCTCCTATGTGGAATAAGCTCTGGTCCCAGCTGTTTCTCTCCCATGTGGAATAAGCTCTGGTCCCTGCTATCTCTGCCATGTGGAATAAGCTCTGGCCCCTGGTGTCTCTGCCATGTGTAATAAGCTCTGGTCCCTGCTGTCTCTCCCATGTGTAGTAAGCTCTGGTCCCTGCTGTCTCTCCTATGTGGAATAAGCTCTGGTCCCTGCTGTTTCTCTCCCATGTGGAATAAGCTCTGGTCCCTGCTGTCTCTCCCATGCGGAATAAGCTCTGGTCCCTGCTGGCTCTCTTCCATGTGGAATAAGCTCTGGTCCCTGCTGTCTCTCCTATGTGGAATAAGCTCTGGTCCCTGCTGTCTCTCCCATGTGTCATAAACTCTGGTCCCTGGTGTCTCTGCCATGTGTAATAAACTCTAATCCCTGCTGTCTCTCCCATGTGGAATAAGCTCTGGTCCCTGCTATCTCTGCCATGTGGAATAAGCTCCGGCCCCTGGTGTCTCTGCCATGTGTAATAAACTCTGATCCCTGCTGTCTCTCCCATGTGTAGTAAATTCTGGTCCCTGCTGTCTCTCCTATGTGGAATAAGCTCTGGTCCCAGCTGTTTCTCTCCCATGTGGAATAAGCTCTGGTCCCTGCTATCTCTGCCACGTGGAATAAGCTCTGGCCCCTGGTGTCTCTGCCATGTGTAAAAAGCTCTGGTCCCTGCTGTCTCTCCCATGTGTAGTAAGCTCTAGTCCCTGCTGTCTCTCCTATGTGGAATAAGCTCTGGTCCCTGCTGTTTCTCTCCCATGTGGAATAAGCTCTGGTCCCTGCTGTCTCTCCCATGCGGAATAAGCTCTGGTCCCTGCTGGCTCTCTTCCATGTGGAATAAGCTCTGGTCCCTGCTGTCTCTCCTATGTGGAATAAGCTATGGTCCCTGCTGTCTCTCCCATGTGTCATAAACTCTGGTCCCTGGTGTCTCTGCCATGTGTAATAAGCTCTAATCCCTGCTGTCTCTCCCATGTGGAATAAGCTCTGGTCCCTGCTATCTCTGCCATGTGTAATAAGTTCTGGCCCCTGGTGTCTCTGCCATGTGTACTGAGCTCTGGTCCCTGCTGTCTCTCCTATGTGGAATAAGCTCTGGTCCCTGCTATCTCTCTTATGTGGAATAAGCTCTGGTCCCTGCTGTCTCTCCCATGTGGAATAAGCTTTGGTCCCTGCTATCTCTCCTATGTGGAATAAGCTCTGGTCCCTGCTGTCTCTCCCACGGGCAATAAACTGTGGTTCCTGCTGTCTCTCCCATGGGGAATAAGCTCTGGTCCCTGCGGTCTCTCCAATGTGTACTAAGCTCTGGTCCCTGCTGTCTCTCCCATGTGTAGTAAGCTCTGGTCCCTGCTGTCTCTCCTATGTGGAATAAGCTCTGGTCCCTGCTGTCTCTCCTATGTTGAATAAGCTCTGGTCCCTGCTGTCTCTCCCATGGGTAATAAGCTCTGGTCCCTGCTGTCTCTCCAATGTGTAATAAGCTCTGGTCCCTGCTGTCTCTCCCATGTGTAATAAGCTCCGGTCCCTGCTGTCTCTCCCATGTGGAATAAGCTCTGGTCCCTGCTGACTTTCTCCCATGTGTAATAAGCTCTGGTCCCTGCTGGCTCTCTCCCATGTGTAATAAGCTCTGGTCCCTGCTGGCTCTCTCCCATGTGTAATAAGCTCTGGTCCCTGGTGTCTCTCCCATGTGGAATAAGCTCTGGTCCCTGCTGTCTCTCCCATGTGGAATAAGCTCTGGTCCCTGCTGGCTCTCTCCCATGTGCAATAACCTCTGGTCCCTGCTGGCTCCCTCCCATGTGTAATAAGCTCTGGTCTCTGATGTCACCCCCATGTGTAATAAGCTCTGGTCCCTGCTGTCTCTCCCATGTGTAATAATCTCTGGTCTCTACTGTCTCTCCATGTGGAATAAGCTCTGGTCCCTGGTGCCTCTCCCATGTGTAATAAGCTCTGATCCCTGCTGTCTCTCCCATGTGTATTAAGCTCTGGTCCCTGCTGTCTCTCTCTGATGTGTAATAAGTTCTGACCCCTGCTGTCTCGCTCCTATGAGTAATAAGCTCTGGTCCCTGCTGTCCCTCTCCCATGTGGAATAAGCTCTGGTCCCTCCTGTCTCTCCCATATATAGTAAGCTCTGGTCCCTGCTGTCTCTCCCATGTGGAATAAGCTCTTGTCCCTGGTGTCTCTCCCATGTGTAATAAGCTCTGGTCCCTGCTGTCTCTCCCAAGTGGAATAAGCTCTGGTCCCTGCTGTCTCTCCCATGTGTAGTAAGCTCTGGTCCCTGCTGTCTCTTCTATGTGGAATAAGCTCTGGTCCCTGCTGTCTCTCCTATGTGGAATAAGCTCTGGTCCCTGCTGTCTCTCACATGGGTAATAAGCTCTGGTCCCTGCTGTCTCTCCAATGTGTAATTAGCTCTGGTCCCTGCTGTCTCTTCCACGTGGAATAAGCTCCGGTCCCTGCTGTCTCTCCCATGTGGAATAAGCTTTGGTCCCTGCTGTCTCTCTCCCATGTGGAATAAACTCTGGTCCCTGCTGACTTTCTCCCATGTGTAATAAGCTCTGGTCCCTGCTGGCTCTCTCCCATGTGTAATAAGCTCTGGTCCCTGGTGTCTCTCCCATGTGTAATAAGCTCTGATCCCTGCTGTCTCTCCCATGTGTATTACGCTCTGGTCCCTGCTGTCTCTTCCATGTGGAATAAGCTCTGATCCCTGCTGTCTCTCCCATGAGGAATAAGCTCTGGTCCCTGCTGTCTCTCCCATGTGGAATAAGCTTTGCTCCCTGCTGTCTCACCCATGTGTCATAAACTCTGGTCACTTGTGTCTCTGCCATGTGTAATAAGCTCTAATCGCCACTGCCTCTCCCATGTAGAATAAGCTCTGGTCCCTGCTATCTCTGCCATGTGGAATAAGCTCTGGCCCTTGGTGTCTCTGCCATGTGTAATAAGCTCTGGTCCCTGCTGTCTCTCTTATGTGGAATAAGCTCTGGCCCCTGCTGTTTCTCTCCCATGTGGAGTAAGCTGTGGTCCCTGCTATCTCTGCCATGTGGAATAAGCTCTGGCCCCTGGTGTCTCTACCATGTGTAATAAGCTCTGGTCCCTGCTGTCTCTCCCATGTGTAGTAAGCTCTGGTCCCTGCTGTCTATCCTATGTGGAATCAGCTCTGGTCTCTGCTGTTTCTCCCATGTGGAATAAACTCTGGTTCCTGGTGTCTCTGCCATGTGTAATAAACTAATCCCTGCTGTCTCTCCCATGTGGAATAAGCGCTGGTCCCCTGCTATCTCTCCTATGTGGAATAAGCTCTGGTCCTTGCCTTCTCACCCACGGTCAATAAGCTCTGGTCCCTGCTGTCTCTCCCATGGGTAATAAGCTCTGGTCCCTGCGGTCTCTGCAATGTGTAATAAGCTCTGGTCCCTGCTGTGTCTCCCATGTGGAATAAGCTCTGGTCCCTGCTGTCTCTCCCATGTGGAATAAGCTCTGGTCCCTGCTGTCTCTCCCATGTGTAGTAAGCTCTGGTCCCTGCTGTCTCTCCTATGTGGAATAAGCTCTGGTCCCTGCTGTCTCTCCCATGTGTAATAAGCTCTGGTCCCTGGTGTCTCTCCCATGTGGAATAAGCTCTGGTCCCTGCTGTCTCTCCAATGTGTAATACGCTCTGGTCCCTGCTGTCTCTTCCACGTGGAATAAGCTCCGGTCCCTGCTGTCTCTCCCATGTGGAATAAGCTTTGGTCCCTGCTGTCTCTCTCCCATGTGGAATAAACTCTGGTCCCTGCTGACTTTCTCCCATGTGTAATAAACTCTGGTCCTTGCTGGCTCTCTCCCATGTGTAATAAGCTCTGGTCCCTGCTGGCTCTCTCCCATGTGTAATAAGCTCTGGTCCCTGGTGTCTCTCCCATGTGGTATAAGCTCTGGTCCCTGCTGTCTCTCCCATGTGGAATAAGCTCTGGTCCCTGCTGGCTCTCTCCCATGTGTAATAAGCTCCCATGTGTAATAAGCTCTGGTCCCTGGTGTCTCTCCCATGTGTAATAAGCTCTGGTCCCTGCTGGCTCTCTCCATTGTGTAATAAGCTCCCATGTGGAATAAGCTCTGCTCCCTGCTGGCTCTCTCCCATGTGTAATAAGCTCCCATGTGTAATAAGCTCTGGTCCCTGGTGTCTCTCCCATGTGTAATAAGCTCTGGTCCCTGGTGTCTCTCCCATGTGAAATAAGCTCTGGTCCCTGGTGTCTCTCCCATGTGAAATAAGCTCTGGTCCCTTGTGTCTCTACCATGTGGAATACGCTTTGGTCCCTGCTGTCTCTCCCACGTGGAATAATCTCTGGTCCCTGCTGGCTCTCTCCCATGTGGAATAAGCTCTGGTCCACTTCCTGACCCCACCACTCCCCCCGTCCTGTCATCCCCTGTACTCCGTGTGTGACACAGACTCGTCCCGCTCCTTCTCCCTCACTGTGCCCCCATCACACGTCTCCTCCCCCGGCGGCCTCTCCTCCTCCTCGTCCCTCCTCCCCACCCGCCGGCCTCTCCCGGTCCCCTCCTACCGCCTGTCCCCGGGCAGGACACGGAAGATGGCGGCGGATGATCGGCAGCGGCCGGACTCGGCTAAGGAGAAGCGCCGGGAGCAGCTGAGCCGGTGGCTGGGTTCGGAGACCGAGCGATGCCTGCCCCCCGGCTGCATCCGCCGCCCTCCCCGGGTGCGCTTCGCCCAAGGAGCCGTGTTTATGGCCGCTTGTTCGGCTGGAGACCGGGAGGAGGTTCGGGAACTGCTGGCGGCCGGAGCCCCGATCAATGGCACCAATGTGGACGGACTGACAGCCCTGCACCAGGTACCCTGCTGTAACCGGGGGGCGCTTCCCAGCAGCCAGCCCTGACTGAGCCCTGTGAGAGCGAGTGCTGGGAGCCCTGGCAGTAACGGGACCCCCATGCCCAGCCGGGCACATCCCTGTTACACTGGCCAGGACATACTCCAGCATCGTCCTTAGTAGAGAGCCCTGCACATACCATGTATGCGGCACAGAATATACCCATATATGCAGCAGTGCCCCCTGCATCCCAGCTCACACTCCACTCTGGGCTCCTGCTACAGGATTCCCATTATTGCTGTAAGAGGGGCTGTCATCCTGCAGTAGTAAGAGAATGACACCCAGACCACACACCAGCTGTCATCTTTCACCCCCCATTCCCTAACTATAACTTCTATAGCATCTTACATTGCATTTCTTAATGATATTGTTTTTCATTTACCTCCAATGTTTGTTGTCCATTGCTGTGCTTTAACAGACCCCCTTGCCATATTCACCATTGTTAATAATACTATTTATTCTGTAAATAAATTGTCAATACCACTCACAATGTCATTGTCACTTTATCCCACTTTGACCCCCCCTCTAGGCCTGTATTGATGAAAATATGGAAATGGTTCAGTTTTTGGTGGAAAATGGAGCCACTGTGAACCAGCAGGACAATGAGGGTTGGACCCCCCTACACGCAGCAGCATCCTGTGGCTTTGTCAGCATTGCACAGTGAGTGGCCACCTCACCCACTTTTGCCTTGTCCATTGCATCCTAAGCTGGAATATCTCATTTTATATTTATATATATATATATATATATATATAATGTCACTTTTACGCTGCATTATTGTTTACCGCTCTTGATGCATTTTCTAAGGGGAAAACTGTCTAATGTCCATTTTCGGGAATAACTGAATTAGCTATCCCCTACTTGTGTATTTTCTGCAAGGAAATAATATTACTTTTGCAACGTGACGTTTGCATTCTCGCCCAGTGTGGCCATAATATTCTAAATTGTACAAAATGAAGCTTTTGCAATTAGGCTGTGAATATTCTTAATGGTGGTTTAGTAATAAATGATTAAGGATCAAAATGTAAGGCAGAATGTTATGTGTGACATTTCTTTTCGTACTGGTATGTGGTTAGAACAGGTTTTACCAGGGGTGCAAGGTTAACACCTTGACAGGCCTTTGACAGCCTGGTATTCTCAGCAATACACACCTAAAAATGTTGTTCAGTGATGTAGCCAGCTGCTAATTAGAGGTATTCCAATCCCTTTTGTCACTAATCGAAGATGAATGTCTTATATTGTTTTGGTGACTTATACATACCTGAAATGTATTACAGTAAACCAGAATTAACTATACATTGTTGCTATTTATGTGCAGTATATAAAATAACAGCCATTTTGGTTGCAAATATCGGAAGTCGCTTTTGTTTCATGTAAAATGTTGGTTTAATCATCCATAGATTCTGGTTCACACAATAGCTTCTTGCATAACCGCATTATACAGCTACCTACTCATGATACACAACCTGGAAAATGGCTCCTCCTCTCAGCAACCCTGTTAGGAGAGTGTTCTAATAAGAATTTTGACAGCCAACCATAGAAAACGGTGTAACTGCATTTACCATAAGAGTGATTTATTATTCTTTTTGTTGTAGTTCCGAGGAACACTCGGTAATCACTGTCAATATGTTATGTCACAGGTTCTCAAACTCTGTCCTCAGGACCCCACACAGGGCATGTTTTCCAGATCTCCTCACAGAATCACAAGTGAAATAATTATTTCCGCCTGTGGATCTTTTAAAATGGGCCAGTGAGTAATGAATACACTTGTGCTCTTGCTAGGCGAACTGGAAAATGTGAACTGTGTGGGGGTCCGGAGGACCAAGTTTGAAAACCACTGTGTTGTTATGTTATGTTATTGGAACACCCTTATCAATTGTTTATATTATTTAGAAATTAATATTAAAAAAATATTGTTAGTAGCGTTGGACATGTTGACTTCTTAAATAACACTATCATCATTCATAGGGGGAGATTCAAATGTTTGAAAATTCAGTTGGGAGTCTGTTTTTTCCCTATCTAATAGACAGGGGAAAAAACAGACACCCAACCGACTTTTCACACATTTGAATCTCCCCCCAAATCTCTTGGTTTACATCCCTTACCAAAATGACTTCTACCCAAGGAACTTTACTACTCATTTCTGGTAGTTTAATTAATTTTTCTATAGTTAATTGATTTATCCTCTGGGCAGGTACTTGATCTCTAAGGGCGCAAGTGTATCTATTGTGAACAGTGAAGGGGAACTTCCGCTGGATGTCTCTCATGAGAGCGCTATGGAGAAACTGCTGAAGAGTGAGGTCAAAAAGCAAGGTAAAAATGTACTTCTGAAATAATAATTATTATTTTTATTATTAACAACAAAAAACAGTCTATTGCTAGCTTTATGATTGAACAAAATAAAAAAGCAGTGTTAGAAGTATCCCTTGCCTTTTTCCACAAGCCAAGGAGTGCTTTGAGACTTTGTCACTAATCAGTGTATATTGCAGGTAGCAGTCCAGAGTACAGCTTCTATATAGCTCAATAAGAAGAGAGAGCTGTAAATATCACTGACCCTCACCAGGAACTGACTTTAAAAAGCGCTTGTGGTGAAGCCTCCTTTTAGGCAGCCATTTTGTACGCTGAACCAATAAGAATAAAGCTAGGATCTAGTGACGTCACCAAAATACTTCATGAACCTTATTCATTAGCCATGGCCAATGGATGAGTCGGTTCTAGTGGAATGGTAGTGTAGATGCCAGGTTCTGTTTGAGCAGTTTGAAATGGACTTAATTTTTTCCCCCCTGGATAATCTTTAAAAAGCGAATCATCTTCTAGTTTCTTCACGACCATTTTGATGGAGATAGTTTATCTCCTGCACCAAGAGCATGGATGAACATGTTACACAGCTATTAACTGTTACCGTATATCGTTTAAATGAGACTGTGCTCCCGTACTGCAGGTGTGGATCTAGACTCTGTGCGAAGAGAGGAGGAGGAGCTCATGCTGAGAGATGTTCGGCGCTGGCTGAACAACGGAAAATACGAGGATATCCGACATCCAACCACGGGGGCTTCCCCTCTGCATGTAGCTGCAGCAAAGGGCTACACTGAAGTGATCAGGTGAGCTGGTTGGGGATCTAGTATATACATTAGGAGGGCATTGTTAATGCATGTGTGGGTGTAGTTATAAGATGAAGGGGAAATGTTCCTGGTATGGTAGGAAGAAATCTAGGACGTGGAATGTAAATTGATTTGGGAATGAACAGTTTAAAAAAAAAAAAAAAATCCAATAATTATTTCATGTGTCATTCTTCAGTATTATCCATCCACAGATCCTGTTCATTTCTTCTCAAATGTCCCACCCTTAAGTATCTCATCATCTACCATCTCTTCTGCCTCTCTCGTTCTTCATGTCTATCCCAGGCTGCTCCTACAATTGGGGTTTGACGTGGACTCCCGTGACTTAGATGGTTGGACTCCCCTGCACGCGGCCACTCACTGGGGCCATCAGGATGCATGCCGTCTCCTGTGTGAGGCTCTCTGTGACATGGAGGCTGTCAACAAAGTGGTGAGGGGGTCAGCGGTCTCCTCACACTATACACAGACTGCTTCTGCCCCCTGGCACTGCCGTGGCTGGTTTTCGACACCTATGCAATGTATCTAATGTGCGTCTGGTCTAGATGTCCTCCTGGCTGCTTTTTCTATGTCTTGCTCGAGCCCTCTTAATTTTTTCCCACCTTTATATATTCCTGTTGCATATTTCTTTTGCATTTCTTGGCTGTTTTCCTCCGGCTATCTTGATGCAGTCTTGTTGCACTTTGTCTCTCACTTCTTGAGTCTAATGGCTTTCTCTTGCAGGGTGTTCTGTCTGTTGTTTTGTAGCCCGTTGTGTCCAAACAAATCTTGCAATGTCTTCTCATCTCTTGTAGGGTCAGACGCCTTTTGATGTTGCAGATGACAGTTTGGAGTCTGTGTTGGAGGAGCTGAAGAGCAAACAGAGTGTGGTGAGAGCACATTGGGCCCATTTGGGGATTGAAAATATAGCACACAATCGTAGTGAGGCCGGTTCCAAGCCGCATGCAAGTCATCCAGAATTGTACTTGTATTGTGAATATGGCACTAAATGCTAATATTCACCTGTAGGCAGAGTCATATGCATCTATGCGACCGCACTGCTGTTGGCCTCAGCTGTCATCATTATCAATATGCACTCTCGCCGGCCTTAGGTCTGTTGCAAGAGATCAAAATAAAAAATATAGAAACTGCGCTTATCAGACCTTAGACATAAATCCAAAAATATAGAAAAATATACAGCCCCGCGTAATTGGGAGTTAAATGCTTCTGAGGTAAATTGGGAGGAAATGCGTCAGTGGTACACCATGCTGTGGTGTCCACTGTCTTTGCTGGAGAGAGAGATCGGAGCGTCCATGAGTGCTCTTCCGGAGCTCACAGCGGCAGCACCACACTTACAGTTGTCTCGCCCAGGAGAGACATGCCACGGTTTGCAGGCGCTAAAGACAAACGGTATATCTAGTGGCCACCTTTACAGCGTTCCAATATGTGAGTCCAGCAGTGCATTATGGGACATGTAGCTCCATTGGTCTCAACCTGGGATACCTATATCAGACTGTTTGGAATCCTATGGATTGGGACAGTAGTTTATTACTATACACCTAATACCAGCGTGATGAACTGTTATAGTTATTTATACATTTATAGTTATATATATTTATTATTTATACATTTATGTGGTGAAATTATATTTATATATTTTTATTTTATATATTTTTAAATAGATATTAAATTTATATTCTTTGATACTATATATATGTGTCTTGACCTGTTAATGCCCTACCAGTGGTATTTATTTTTAGGTGTTTATTAAATTTTTAAATATCTGTGTATTTATGTCTTTTGTCTGATAAATGCAGTTCCTCTGTCCTTTTTTATTTTGCTTTTTCATTTTTTGGTGTTAAATTTTATCACCATTTCAGCACTTGTAACTAGCGGCTATATATTCATGTTGCATATACCAAAATATTATATTCTCACTCTTGATTTATTAATTCAATACTTTTTACAGTAATAGCGCTGAGGTAACTTTTTCTTCTTTTTTTATTGCAAGAGATCAGTCCGAATAGTCCATGTACGCATCTTCAGCACACTTGGCTTATGCGCTAATTCCCTATTGTCACCCAGTTACGCCCCTTTGACCACAAGTGGCCAAGTTGGAACGATTCTGCGTGGTCGGTAGATGCGTACGTTGGGCTTGCAAGTGTGCGAAGAATAAAAAAAAAACTTGCAAGCTCCTCTCTCACCATTTTGCCTTCCTGTATTTCTCTCCAGTTACGCTTGGAGAAGATGAAGACTGCGCCACAGATTATGTCTCAGACAAGTCCTCTCAACCAGAATGCAGCTAACAGAACAAGGAGGTCTGTATCAGACATGCAGTGTTTGTGTGCTGAGCGCAAAATATGTTGGAATGAGCAGTTGTTGCATGGTGGTTGATCTTGATGGGCGCGAAGGTCACACTTGGGTCATGGAGTGTGTCACGGTGGAGGTGTTGTGTGTCACTGTTGTTTTGGACCACTAGATTGTGTGTCATGCACTGATCAGTGTCACAAGGGAGATTGTGGTGCACTGCAAAAATTTGCTCACGGTGTGAGCTTGGAGTTTTCTCACTGTGTGTGCTGAGTGTTGTGCTATCCCGGGCACTGTGAGCACTGACCCCTGCACGCACCCTGCTCCACCCCTTTTTCAAATAGGAGTTCTATTTCTCGTCTGAGCAGCCAGGAAAAGGTCGCACTGCGTGTACAGGACAAAGAGCGCAGTGCGCAGCCGCTTACCAAAACTGTGCCTACCAGCCAGCCCATCGCGTCCAGCTCTGAAGAGTCCGGTTCTGATGCAGAGTCAGGTGAACACGCACTTCCCCCTCCTCTATGTCCCTTCTATCATGGTGCTCTTAACATTAAAAATGAACTTGATTATTACTTTCACACCTCTACCCCATCCGACCAACATTGATGTGCAAGGTGTTGTCATTATGTTTTTGCTGCCTTCTAGTAAAAGCATCTCTTACATTGTATTTCTTTATTAAACATGACTACCTGTGTGTTGGATGTCTTAGATTGTGTGAGTTTGTAAAGCTGCCATCTCCCTCCGTATTCGCTGCCAGGACACAGAAAGCTGCTATAATGGTATCTACTATTAGGAATAAGGTCATCCTGCAGTGCTGTATAGAAGCTACGCTTACCTTGTCTTTTACCATAAGGCAGCAGCAAAATAATAGACGATTTGCAGATTGTTTTATTACAGAAATTGGTGTCCCGTGTCCTTAAGTGTATGCTTGCGCCATTTAGGAATGGCCTTAAGCTGGGTACACATTAGAATTTTTTTGGGAAAGATTGCCCAATTTCCAATGGATCGGAATAAGAAATTGTTCAAATCAAGTTTGTACTTACTATTGCATGCTCGCACTTGTAGTCTGTCGCATCTTCAGATCTGCTGTACATGCAGCCCAATCTAAAGACGTGGCTGACGACCCTATGCATTTAGATGTGGTGGGATGCAGCGGGGAGAATGATGCATCATGTGGTCGTTGTGCAATGTGTATATCCTTCCGTCGCATCTGACATCGGCTGGGTACACAGGTCACCTAATGTGAACCCATATTTCCCTCTTTTATTACATTTTATAAAGCTTTGTTTAGAGTTGTTTACGCTTTGCCCGTTGTTTTGTTTTACAGAGAAAGTTAAAGCTCAAGAAAGGATTAATAACTTGAACAATCAATTGAGGAACCTGTCGGGTACAGCAGCAAAGAAGGTGAGAGGGAGGGTGCAGAAGGCTGGGAATAATGACTTTTCATTCCTGGTAGTCCCCTTTCTATAACACCGTACCAGCAGATGACCATAATGGTTAGCCACACATCTTATATGTATACTGCTATCCATAGACCCCTGCTGTCCAGGATCAGGAGAAATCTGAGCCGTCCCTAGGATCATGGCGAGCCTCCCTTAGGAAGACTGGTAGTTCTGGAACTCTGAGCTCTGGCACCGCTGCCGAAGAAGGCCGGAGAGCAGCATTACCAAAATCTGCATCCAGCTCCCAGCTAGCAGACAGAGTGTGTATCCAGTTGGACTCTCTCTGACCATCTAAAACATCACTTCTCTTTCATAACTATTTCTTTTCAGCTTCTTCTCAGTCTGCACATTTTCCTTCTGCTCGATGGACTCCACATTTCCCTAGCATACTGCTCTCATTCCTACCAGCCCACCATTCATTCTTACTCGGTTTGTACTTCCCACCATCCCCTAACACTGACTTTCTGTCTTGCAGGAGAAGACAGGGGCTGAGCTTCGGTTAGCACGGGTCCTTCCAAGCCAAAAACTGCTCACTAACCAGGAAAATGTGAGGTGAGGATAAGGATTTAAATGTGGCAGAGAGCATAGATTTCGGGGCCATACAAATACCACTGTTATGGTGACCGGCTTGGTTTTATTTTTGTTCCAAAGGGAACCTCAGTTTGTCCGTGGGTCATACACTCGGCAGCGGAACAACGAAGATGAAGGACTTGGCTCACTCCGTAGGCAGAGAGGAGATCCTTTGACTACGAAGACCGAAACCTCCCTGCCTAAAAGGGAGCCCTTAACAACTAAACCCGAAAGTCCTTTTACGAGTGGGAATACTGTGACTGCTAAAGTAGATACAACAGTTTCAGTGACAAATTCGATTGGAAGGTAACACCTATTCTTTTGCCAGTGTGCTTAAGGGTTCTTTAAAACAGATCCGCTGGACATCAATGATCGGTGATCCGTCAGGGTATTGTGAATAAATACTTGATAAAAATTCCTGTCTCACAGATCCGATCATTTATTGGTGGGAATTGGTGAAGTGAGAATTTCGAACATGTTGGATTTCCCCGTTCCTCCAACTAAGCCATCTGCAAAAATGGGAAATTGCCCCAATACTTGCTAGGTGTATGAGGTGTGTGAGTTGGGCTGCTCAGACTAACCAATACACTGTAGTTGCACCTTACTGATGGTTACAGAAACAGAGGTGTAACGTTACTCATAAGGACAGGCATTGATATTATTGCATACCATACTAGCAACTGAGACCATAGAGAAAACCTTGCCCACCAACCAATCATGGGGGCTAATTCAGACCTGATCGCTGCTGTGCATTTTCGCACAGCAGCGATCAGGTCTGAACTGCTCATGTATCGGCGCCGCGGTGCTCCGGCGCATGTCAGACTGGGTGTCCCCCCCCGCATGTCTGAAGACCGATCGTAGATGTGCTAAATTTAGCACATCTACGATCAGGTCTGATCAGGCCCGAATCAGGCCCATGGTTTCCTAAAATTTAAATTTTCAGAAATGCATGAATTTGGGGACTGTGGGCAGCTGCTACTGAGTGGTAACTGGGAGCAAAATTTACTAATAGGCGTGTTTTCCAAGCTGCCGGTTGTTTGCGGTTTTGCCTGTGGGATTAAATGAGCAGTAATAAATGAATGAATAACGTGCCTTATTATGTATTTAATATTATTGCTTTTTTTTTTTTTTTAAATGCTTTGAAAACACTCCGCTTAGTAAATTGAGACCTTAGTGTTTATTGTTTTATTCCTACTGTCACTTCTAGAAATGGAAAGACTACAAGTACAAATTCAGAGCCAGTAGCCAACACAGAGACCAAAGAGAGGCGCAGGTAAGACTCATGTTCCTGCCTGTGAGGACACATATACACTTTGACTTGCTAGAGAAGTGTCATTGAATGTTGTTTCTTCAGGTCTTACCTGACTCCCGTAAGAGACGAGGAAGCTGAGGCTCAGCGAAAGGCAAGATCTCGCCACGCCCGACAGTCCCGGCGTTCCACTCAGGTTAGTAGTTACAGAATACTTTTTCAGCTATTTCTATAAATACGTCTTGTCTCGTTTATATTGATAACACCATTTGTTAAGCAATTTATATATTTTACTGAATATGATCTCGCTCATTGCTTTCACTTTAAAAACCTCTGGCCCATCCTCATGGCTTCGGCAGGGAGTGACCCTGACGGATTTGAAAGAGGCTGAGAAGGTCATCAAAGGACAGCAGGAAAATAAAGTAGTAGAAACAGAACCAGCAAAGATTCAATCAAAAGAGGAGACTAGCAAAGACAACCAAATAAAACCAAGGAGCAGTCGTGCGACTGTTGATGACGGGGTGAGTGGTCATGTTGGATACAGATATTATAGTCTAATGTGTTTATATATGGAGTTGAGGTAAGGATGAGTTGTTTCTGTTCCTACATTCAGTGGTTGTGTTCTGATTTTTGTAGGCAGAGGTTAGCTGGAGGGCTCGTAACGCTAGTTTGCAGAAATCGGATCTTTTAGGCATAACCACTCCAGAACCAACGCCGACCTCCTCGGGTTCCCAAAGGCGAGGTGGAGGGCACAGTTTAGAGAGCAAAGGTTAGTTCTTTAGCAGACCTCTTTCAAGAGAATTTTATGGAGAATATTTCTGGAGAACCCGCATTGAGAGGTAAATGTAATCTACAGAGATGCAGAAGTCCAAGGAGGATGAGAAAGAAAGTGATGAGAAAGGTGGGAGGAACAAGGCAGGTGTGCGAGACCGGAGGCGGCCACGCGGGAAGAGGAGATCCACCGGAGTTCCAGTGACCACTAGAGATGTAAGATATGAGCCATCTGTAGCATGGCCAATACCTGTATGAGAGGGTGGTCTTCATGTGACCGCCGGTCAGCTGACCGACAGTCACATGACCTCCTCGGTGAGCCCGACGGCTCACTATCCCGATGGTCGGCATGCCGACCAACAGGGACTATTTCCACTCGTGGGTGTCCACGACACTCATAGAGTGGGAATAGAACCGAGCCCGCAGCGTGGCGAGCGCAGCGAGCCCGCTAGGGGCTTGCTGCACTCGCCCCTCCCCGCCGGGATCCCGGCGTCGGTATGCTGCCGGGATCCCGGCGTCGGTAAGGTGACTGGCGGTCAGGAGACCGCCGGTCACCCGTACTACACCCGTATGAGAAAGCTGTATGGCATAATCCTAAATGGTATGGAAGAGGAGAGCTTATGGCAGACAGGAACTTATATGGGGGTCTTCAAAGGGCACATTATTATTTTAAAATTGCAAATTGTCTATTAATCTGTGCAATTCCCATGATAAATACATGAGCACTACTTTATTATACCCTTTTATAATATTTAATTTCACCTCTCCTGAGAAAGCAGTATGGCAGCTCATGTATTTAAAGGGCATGTCACCCTATTACCTAAACACAGTGAAGAGTTTAACCAATATCATAAAATGCAGCCTAAGAATTCGCTAGGAACCAGTCAGTAATCGGCCACTGTGTGTACTGGACCAACATTCATTAGGACACAACTTATCCGTTCACTAAAAGCCAATGACTACGGTGAGGCAACCAGTGTGTGGGCTGGGCTTATATTTACAAGAACACAAACTATCCATTTCCAATGAGCTTCTGCTGTTGCTAGTCCCTGCTGAGTGGACTGACTGTATCCACTTAAAAGTTGGTTCAGCCCACAATAATGGCTGCACCCACTAAGCGTAGCTGGGGGGGCATTTCAGTGGTATCCGTTCAGATGGTCGACCATGTTATGGCCGACAGTCATTACGTAGACCACTATTGGTCGACATTGACATGGTCGACACATGAAAATGGTCGACACACAAAAGGTCGACATGAGTTTTTTAACTTTTTTTTTTTTCTTTTGGGGAACTTTTCCATACTTTACGATCCACGTGGATTACGATTGGAACGGTAATCTGTGCCGAGCGAAGCGGTAGCGGAGCGAAGGCACCATGCCCGAAGCATGGCGAGTGAAGCGAGCCATGCGAGGGGACGCGGTGCACTAATTGGGGTTTCCAGTCACATTACGCAAAAAACGACACCAAAAAAAGTAAAAAAAAACCTCATGTCGACCTTTTCATGTGTCGACCTTTCTTGTGTCGACCATTTCATGTGTCGACCATGTCAATGTCGACCAATAGTAGTTGACCTAATGACTGTCGACCATATCATGGTCGACCATTCATACCGGAACCCATTTCAGTCCAGTGTGGCAGAGATTGAAGTATTACATGGTATCTTTTGCAGTGCGATGGAGAAGATTCAGAAGAGGAGGATGGGGCGGAGGAGAGTCCGCAAGCTCAGGTGCTTGGACGTTCATGTATCTGTATATGTTTGTGACTTGCACACTTGCGGTAGGGTGGCAAATGAATGCGTTTAGGGGGTACTGATTAATACTTTTGGTTTTATATCTGTTTTGTGCTGCGTGGCTCTACTGCTGTTTAATTGGTAAGTGAGCTGCTATGAATGATATATTAGATCTTTCTGCCATTAGCAGAAGTAGTGGGTGTAAATGCTATGTATCATTCAATGTCCAATGTGTGACAGTGTGTTTCTTGTATTTTTCCTCCTAGGTAGATGGACTTAGCTCTCGGTAAGAAATGTTTATTTAATGCCGATATGTGTAAGTAATTTTGCAGTTGTGTGGGCCCTTTAGAAAGCAAGCACATGGAGGGCAGCCTACATTCACGCGTTTAGATTCCAAATCTTAAACTCTGAAGAAAGGCTGTACCACTGTCCTATCTAGAGCTCCCATGCGGATTTTTAGGTGAGATTTAAAAACCTTTCCAGAGCATAAAGTATAGTACCGTGTATGCAGTGGCGTAACTTCATCCCAGTTGCCTGGATAAATGTTGTACCCCCCCTTCCCCTTCCCCTATAAAAAGTGATTAGAATTTCTTTAGTATTTTAACTGACCCCTCTATACCCACCACTACATCACTGACCCCTCTATACCCTACTCTACATCACTGACCCCTCTATACTGTCTACTGCATCACTGACCCCTCTATACCCTCTACTGCATCTCTGACCCCCCTATACCCTCTACTGCATCACTGACCCCCCTATATCCTCTACTGCATCACTGACCCCCCTATACCCTCTACTGCATCACTGACCCCCCTATACCCTCTACTGCATCACTGACCCTTCTATACCCTACTCTACATCACTGACCTCTCTATACCCTCTACTGCATCACTGACCTCTCTATACTCTCTACTGCATCACTGACTCCTCTATACCCTCTACTGCATCACTGACCCCTTTACACCCTCTACTGCATCACTGACCCCTCTAAACCCACCACTACATCACTGACCCCTCTATACCCTACTCTACATCACTGACCCCTCCTCTATACCCTCTGCTGCATCACTGACTCCTCTATACCCTCTACTGCATCACTGACCCCTCTATACCCTCTACTGCATCACTGACCCCTTTATCTCCTACACTACATCACTGCTGACCGCATTGTAGGGAAAAACACACACACACAGACAGAGATAGGATAAAAAAATCACACACACTGGCACGGATAGGAAAAGAATAAAGCACATAGTCCCCCACAGGAAAATAATAAAACACATTGGCACTGCTAGAAAAATAATACAGCACATAGGCCACCACAGGAAAATAATAACGCATATTGGCTTAACATGAAAAATAATTAACACATTGTTGCCAATATGAAAAAAACACACTTATAATCTCCATTATCACACTGTGTCTATACCTTAGGCTGTGACGTTTTCCACGTGGCTGTTTGGCGTGTCTCACCCTTTTATTACAACTAGGCTCCCCCCCTTCCCTTGGCACTGTATGAGAACCATGTACCCCCATCCCCTGGCCCCTATGTAAGTCATATCAGCCCTTACCCTTTGGTCAGCTATGTCCCCTTTCCCCTGTGTGAGCCATGCCCCTCCCCTTCCTCTGTGTTAATGATATCACACCTGCCCCTTGTGTGGTCCATGTCCCTCCCCTTCCCCTGTGTGAGCCATACCTTCCCCCTTCCTCTATGTGAGTGATATCATGTCCCCATTCCCGTGTGTGAGCCATGCCTTACCCGGTTTGAGTGTTACCACCCCTTCCCCCTCTGTGAGCCATGTCCCCCTCTTTTTTGGGTGATACAATTTATTATTGACTGCCTGTGCCCACTGCTGCACCTGCTGCTCTCCTGTCTTCAACAGACTGCAACAGCGCGCCCCCCTCCTCTCTGCACGCTGTCTCCCGGCCAGCTCCTCAGTCAGGTACAGCCAGGGTCGCGATCGGATGTCAGGTGACGTCCGCGACCACTGCACAACCGTCTGAGCAAAGCACAGAGTCTAGGTCACAGATGGGGAGCACCATGCTGACGCTGATCGGCGTTCAGCGTGGTGGCTCTTCTATTAAAGCAGGAAGGGCACGGACAGGACATAGGGGAGGAGCTAGATGTCCCCTTCAGGGCTGGAGCCCGGTGGCAACTGGCTCTCTGCCCCTAAGTATATGCAATATTTGATATATGAAATGTATGTAGTATAATTATGCCTATACTTATAATGTGAATATTTTGATGAAAGACAAAGTTGGAAATCTCTTATGGGATAATACTGTGTCTGACATTGGACTTCATATGATCCTCATTGTTTTATATTATCCGTATTGTAATATTGGAGATTAAACCCTTTCATTAGCGTTAGTTCTGTACCACTCATTGGCTTGTACTTATGTTTCAGGGCTGAGACAGTCTCTAATGCGCACACTGCAAGCCGCATAGAAGCAGCTATAGCGGCTGAGCACAGGGACACTAAAGACTTCAAAAAAGTAAGTTCTAGGAAACCAAGCTTTGATGTGGTGTGTATTATGTAGACAGAACATATATAGTTGTGTATTGTCATATGTTTGGGTGCAGTGACCAAATAGGGGGTGTCCTCCTCTCTCCTTTGGGAACCAGTGTGTTACCTTCATCCAGGACCCAGTCGTGCTGCAGACTGGCCAATTTCCCTGCAATGTGGTTTTATTTACAAACGGTCTATAGCTATTCAGCACAGAGGGCACGGCATGTGAGGATGCAGGACCTATTCTGCACAGTAATTATACATGGCCCATATTCCAGCGCTCTACTCTGTAGACCTCTTACCCCAGGAATAGCTGGTGCTCTGTAACCTATAATTCTTCTGCGGCTTGGCTTTTGTTGTGCAAAGTCTTATGTTCCCCACTGTGAAATACACACTAAGTCCTAAGTCTGCTACATTGAATGTTTGTCCTGCAACTATTTGGCCTGACTTGTGTTTATGTGAATGTTATGTTGCTCCAGCTGTATGAAGACCTGATGAGAGACAACGGACGTCTTCGCTCCCAGCTGCTAAACACCCAGAACTTGGTGAATGATACAAAAGCAGAGTTGGAGAGAGCCAACCAGGTGAGAGCTCTATAGCCCAGTGGTTCCCAAACTTTTGTGAGTCACGGCACCCTGGAGTGTCAGATTTTTTTTTCACGGCACCCCTAGGCCACAAGTTTCTTATTGAGAAATTTCGAAAAAAATATTAGATTAAGTAAATTATGTTTATATGTCATCCTTAGGGTCAGTTGTGTGGTGAGGGACAAGATTTGCTTCTGTTTGTCCACATATTTTATAACTGGAAGCCATCAGCACTGGTTTTGCCTATTAAATTGACAATAAATAGTTTGAATTGGTCCTGGACCACCAACCTGAGGCACCCCTGCAAGTGTCCCGCGGCACCCCAGGGTGCCACGGCACACAGTTTGTGAACCACTGCTATAGCCTATAACAGCAGCGCTTAGTGCAGGGTAATTGGAAAGGTCAATTGAGTTCTACATGCAGTATGGGGTGTAGTATGTCTGACCGGCGGTCAGGAGACCGCCGGTCAGCATACCGACGCCGGGATCCCGGCAGCATACCGACGCCGGGATCCCGGCAGGGAGGGGTGAGTGCAGCAAGCACTGTGGACTACGATTAAGAATAGTAAACGGTAGCGGAGCTAGGCACCTTGATTGGGGTTCCCTGTGCTCTGACGGTGAAAACAACACATACACTAAAGAAACAACGTTGTTGACATTTCTCTTGTCGACCATTTTCAATGTCACCCTTTTTCGTGTGTTGACCTTTTGTACCCGTCAAACTGTTAGTGTCGACCTAATGCATGTCCACCATATGGGGTTGACCTAGGCGTTGTAGACCTTCTATACCACACCTTAATCTATGACTGGAGGGTTCCCAACGTCTATTTACTGACGTAGCTAAGACTACAGATTTTACATAAACATGACTTAATTGTACTATTAGCACTAACCTCTTGTCTTTGTTCCCCAGAGGCAGGAAAGAAGTGTGGACAGGTCCTTTCTCATTGACACTGAGAAAAAGGTGTGCCTTGTGATCACATAGACACGTGATGCTGATCCCTTCACATTGCGATCTTTGTTATTCATATCCATGTTTTTCCCTTTTTTTGCATCAGGAAAAGGTCATCCTGGAGCGCAGATTATCTGAACTTCAGGACGAACTCAAGGTGAGAAAAGATATGGATGGCCCAATGTCTACTACTTTTCCCCATTACAGTCCCCATTTTTCACAATTATTTGAGTGTCCCAATTTTTTGTAAGTAAAAATAGTGAGCTCCTATTTTAGCAATCCCCTGGCAGGCAATGGCTCTAGGTGAAGCTGCGTGGGAGGTTGCACTGGTTCGCCAGAGCTAAAGGCTTCTATGATTTGATCTTTCTAGTTAAATATTTGTTTTGTGTGTCACTGTTTTCATTTGATGTATTGTAGTGTTTTAATGCTGCTAGAGGATCATATAGGGGAATGGGCGCGTACAGGTGCCCTGTGGTTGTATACCGTCGCCATAGCGATGCACAAAGCTAGAGGATCATATAGGGGAATGGGCGCGTACAGATGCCCTGTGGTTGTATACAGTCGTCATAGCGATGCACAAACCTAGAGGGTCATATAGGGGAATGGGCATGTACAGGTGCCCTGTGGTTGTATACCGTCGCCATAGCGATGCACAAAGCTAGAGGATCATACAGGGGAATGGGCGCGTACAGGTGCCCTGTGGTTGTATACAGTTACCGTAGCGATGCACAAAGCTAGAGGATCATATAGGGGAATGGGCGCGTACGGGTGCCTCGTGATTGTATACAGTCGCCATAGCGATGCACAAAGCTAGAGGATCATATAGGGGAATGGGCGTGTACAGGTGCCCCGTGATTGTATACCGTCGCCATAGCGATGCACAAAGCTAGAGGATCATATAGGGGAATGGCCGCGTACATGTGCCCTGTGGTTGTATACAGTCGCCATAGCGATTCACAAACCTAGAGGATCATATAAGAGAATGGGCGCGTACAGGTGCCCTGTGGTTGTATACAGTCGCCATAGCGATACACAAACCTAGAGGATCATATAAGAGAATGGGCGTATACAGGTGCCCTGTGGTTGTATACCGTCGCCATAGCGATGCACAAAGCTAGAGGATCATATAGGGCAGGGCTGGCCAAACCAGTCCTCGAGATCTACCAACAGTTCACATTTTCCAGACCACCTAGCTGGTGCTCAGGTGTAGTCATTACCAATTAAGATGTGCTGCATTCATTCCTAACTGACAATTCTACAGATCTCTAGGAGGCCTGGAAAACGTGCACTGTTGGTAGATCTCGAGGACTGGTTTGGCCAGCCCTGCTATAGGGGAATGGGCGCGTACATGTGCCCTGTGGTTGTATACAGTCGCCATAGCGATACACAAACCTAGAGGATCATATAAGAGAATGGGCGTGTACAGGTGCCCTGTGGTTGTATACCGTAGCCATAGCGATGCACAAAGCTAGAGGATCATATAGGGGAATGGGCGTGTTCAGGTTCCCTGTGGTTGTATACAGTCGTCATAGCGATGCACAAAGCTAGAGGATCATATAGGGGAATGGGCACGTACAGGTGCCCTGTGGTTGTATACAGTTACCATAGCGATGCACAAACCTAGAGGATCATATAGGGGAATGGGCGCGTACAGGTGCCCTGTGGTTGTATACAGTTACCATAGCGATGCACAAACCTAGAGGATCATATAGGGGAATGGGTGTGTACAGGTGCCCTTTGGTTGTATACAGTCGCCATAGCGATGCACAAAGCTAGAGGATCATATAGGGGAATGGGCGTGTACAGGTGCCCTGTGATTGGATACAGTCACCATAGTGATGCACAAAGCTAGAGGATCAATGGGGTGAAAAAAGAGAAATAAAGTGCATAAATTTAAACTAAGCAGATACATATTTTTTGTAATGAAGCAAATTCAAATGTTCATTATGAGATGTCTTGTTAGTTTTACAGTAACGTGCTTAGTATGTGTAATAGTAGGGAAACAGAGCTTGCCACCAAAATTCCTGTTTGGATAGTGAGGGAGATGTATCAAACCTTGGAGAGCGAGAAACTACCAACCAATCCGCTCTTAGCTGTAATTTTTCAAACACAGCCTGTGACATGGCAGTTAGGAGCGGATTGGTTGATACTTTATCTCTCTCCACGTTAACTCTCACCAAGGTTTGATGCATCTCTCCCACCGAGTTAATTGCTGATCCTGTGTATACAGCGCACGTCTTAAATTTCCTTTCCTTCCACCTTTTTCCTTTTCTCACAGGTTCTCGGAGACCTAAAGGCCGATAACCAGCGTCTGAAAGATGAGAATGGAGCTCTAATCAGAGTTATCAGTAAGCTGTCTAAATAGCACGGCTGCCTCAGGACTACTCTGTTACCTGCTCTCTCGCGTGTCACCCCATTGGGGCAGACCAGGTGGACATACGGAGAATATTACAGGGAGCTGGAGTATAAAGGATGTGTGTTCAGCCCCTTCCCTTCTATCACTTCACCCCTTTTCCGCACAGCCACCCCTGAGACTGTCTGGGAGTTGTCACATTGGAGGCCATGTTGTCTTCTTGGAGCATTGCTAAAAGGCCAAGACCATCTGCAGAGAAGGTGTTTATATTACCTGTATTTTACAAAACAGAAAAGAAAACCAGAACAAAAGAAACACTGCCACTTGAGACCCTCCCGGTCTGCTTTTGTTGCCATCTACAGCAGATTTTTTTAAAACCTCCTATATTCACCCCTGCTCTCTTGGCAAGATCGGTTGACCAGAGATGACACTTAAGAATATATTTTCTGTACAGGTTTTTGGCGGACACCACAAAATGACCTTCAGACTATACCCTCTGATTCAAAGATTCCTACTTTATAAGGCGGTGTTCCTCACATCTACTTAACCACTGGAGAACCCAGGATCCAAAAAAAAAATCAAAATGCAGTTCAGGTACAAAGACTCAACTGGACAAACAAACGCTCAGATTCATCACCGTAGATGAGCCCCCTTGATTTTTTTTTTTTTTTTTTGGAGTACTGTGGAATTCTAGGAGAGGGACACAGACTGTGGGACAGCGGGCCAGATTGGAATGTTCTAAAGGTGACTGGGACCTCTGATGTATGGAGGTGGCTGCTTTATTATGTCCAGACCATTGTGTCCTACCCCTTGTATGCACAGCGAGATAATCACAGGATGGAGTACAGAGGCCTGATTGGGGTGAGCAACATTTGACCATCCAGATCCAAAGTTTGGGAAGTGCACACATTTGTACGATCGTGTTTTGGTTTTAGTTTGTTGTTTCCAAAGTGTTCTTCTTTTTCTCTTATGCAACTGATGTCACGATGTTGAAATAAGCTGCCGGTTTTGGGTAGGTAACACAGTATGTTCTTTTTTTTTTTCATGAGCACATTTGCAACACTAAACTCCAATTGCATTATTTCCCCCACTTTTGTTAGATTTTGTTGTTGTTGATCAGGGAGAGAGGATTTTATTTATTATATATATTTTTTATTACTTTTTTTTTTTTTTCTCTTTGGAGCAGAGTGGCAGTAATAAGTCATTTTTCTTTTATATCCATAAACGGTTAAATACCATGCCCATCCTAAGTGGCAGAGATTGCAGGAGGGCTACTACCGCAGGTTCTCCTCTCATTTATTCTCTACTCAAGCAAGTAACAAGTAATAAGGCTGATGCATTGGTCCGACTCGCTCTTTGCCAAGTTCACACCTATTTATCAGACTGTTGTAGCCCAACCACTGTAACTCACCCGAATGAACTGTGTGGGCAGGGATCTAAACTTTAGTAGACACATCTGGTTTTAGAAAATAAGTTATATGACGAGACAAATAGATAAAATGCCAGCGGCCATGTCCGTTTTATGGGATGATGTTTTTGAAAACTGATGCACAGTAAATAAAGGTCAGGAGGGGGAGAGGTATCAAGTTTTGGAGAGATAAAGTACTAACCAATCAGCTCCTAACCGTCATGTTTTAAACACAGCCTGTAAAATGACAGAAGCTGATTGCTTGGTACTTTATCTCTCTCTCTCTCTCTGAGGTTTGATACATTTTTTTTTCTAGTACGATTTAGAAAATGAAAGCAGATACCTGCTTAGTTGCTGTTTGTCTCAACAAACTTTCTCTGCACCAGTTTTCATTAATGTCCATGATTAACAACAGCCTCGCTCACAAATATGCAACATTCAGTAACCCGTTCTGCCTCTTTGTGGGGGTATGTATCAAGTCTTGGAGAGAGATAAAGAGCTAACTGATCAGCTTCAATAATTTTACAGGGTGTGTTTGAAAAATGGCAGTTTTGAGCCGATTGGTTGGCACTTTATCTGTTAACTTTATCTTGCTCCAAGGTTTGATACATCTCCCCCTTTTTGTGTGGTTATTAAAACCTATCCTGCAATAGACCTTACATTTCTTCAAACCCTCGTGAATCACAATGGGGGCAATGTGTGTATCTCTTTAGCAGAAAGGTGGTTAATCTGTGACAAGGCAGAAATCTGTCCCTGTTCCCAAGACATAGAGGGAAAGAAATTCTTTATTCTGGGAGCAGAGCAGTGAGAAAAACCAGGAGGCTGGAATGTAACACTCTCTCTCACTCTCTCTCTCTGGCATCGAACCAGCTGAGAGACATACGGGGCTGTGTAGCTGACATTGAAAGCACATGCCTTGGGTAGGTGATGAGATGCTCATACTCCCCGGGACCTCTCCAGTCTTTCCTGATACTAATCCCCAAATCTTCCCCCTCCTCAATCAGTATGCACCGTATTCGACTTCTGCCTGTGTTTTATTTTTTTCACTCACGTGTTATTATTTTGTGCAATATATTGTATTTATAAATTGTTTTAACAAACACTGCGTTTTTGTTCAAGTTGCAGTACTGCCTTTTTTGCTTTGATTTTTGTTTGTATAATTTATAAATGCACTGTTTTTATTTTGCAAGGCACTCATTTGTGTGTGTGTGTGTGTTTGCTCATTTGCCAACATTTCCGCCTCCGTTTGTCATGTGACCTTGCCCGGTTCTGTCCTCCCGTGTCCAACACAGGAATTGGCATGCTCTGACACTCCATCTTGTAAAATGGAAAACTTACTTTGTCATGTGGAGTGCCGAGGGATACCCATACCTGGCTTAACCTGATTGATGTATCCCATTCCATTAGTATCCTCTTGTGTAAGTATGTCCTTCTGAACAGCCTTGTGTGTCTTATCGGTGATGGGATATCCTCTCATCACCCCAAACCTACAAATAAACTCACTTTGAAACCTATATTTTGTTACGTGTGCTGGTTCAACCTGGTGATGTTCGATTCTCGTTGCCTATCCCAGAAAAAAACATTTGCTGCTTCATTAGACCTTACTAGGTGAGCACCAGTCAAGGAATGTTAGTAACTGCAAACTGATGGACACTTCTGTATTAAATATACTCAGACGCAAAGATTTAATCTAGGTTTCAGTAAAGGATTTATAGCACTGGTTTGCTAATAATGTGCAGCAGGTCATTTCAGTTTCACAATTGTAAATTATATACGCTATATGTGTTTTTTTAGTTTTGTTTTTCCTTTATTATTCCGTAAAGATCTTAAGGCTTATGTACTTTGGCCCAAATTCATGTTTGTACGCAATGGTCGATGTTCGTGCAACGGCGTGATTATTGGCAAACTGCGCACATGCTGTGATCCCATTGTGTATGAAACCTTAGAGATAATGTGGAGAAGTTGCCCATAGCAACTAATCCGCTTCTAGCTGTCATTTATGTAGCACAGTCTATAAAATGACAGAAACTCGTTTGCTTCTATGGGCACCTTTACCTCACCTAAAGGTTTCCTACATATTCCCTGTATATGAGGTGCACACCTGATGATGGTGCGATGTAACGGCCATGGAATTATCCCACTGGAGGTACAGCACATCCAATAGGAATAGTCAATGAACGACGGCAGTGAACAATAGATTGGGGGCTGGATGCAGCATGGCTTGGAAAGTGATAAAATGGGGAGTGAAAAAGTACCAGCCAATCAGCTCCTAACTGCCATTTCTCTAACGTCCTAGTGGATGCTGGGAACTCCGTAAGGACCATGGGGAATAGCGGGCTCCGAAGGAGGCTGGGCACTCTAGAAAGATTTAGGACTACCTGGTGTGCACTGGCTCCTCCCACTATGACCCTCCTCCAAGCCTCAGTTAGATTTCGTGCCCGGCCGAGGTTGGATGCACACTAGGGGCTCTCCTGAGCCCTTAGATAGAAAGTATAATTTTAGGTTTTTTATTTTCAGTGAGACCTGCTGGCAACAGGCTCACTGCAGCGAGGGACTAAGGGGAGAAGAAGCGAACTCGCCTGCTTGCAGCCGGATTGGGCTTCTTAGGCTACTGGACACCATTAGCTCCAGAGGGATCGACCGCAGGCCCAGTCCTTGGTGTTCGGTCCCGGAGCCGCGTCGCCGTCCCCCTTACAGAGCCAGAAGCAAGAAGAGGTCCGGAAAATCGGCGGCAGAAGACATCAGTCTTCACCAAGGTAGCGCACAGCACTGCAGCTGTGCGCCATTGCTCCTCATGCACACTTCACACTCCGGTCACTGAGGGTGCAGGGCGCTTGGGGGGGGGGCGCCCTGAGCTGCAATAAAAACACCTTGGCTGGCAAAAATACCACAATATATAGCCCTAGAGGCTATATATGTGGTAAATTCCCCTGCCAGAATCCAGAAAAAAGCGGGAGAATAGGCCGCGGAAAAGGGGCGGAGCTATCTCCCTCAGACACACTGGCGCCATTTCTCCTTCACAGATCCGCTGGAAGGAAGCTCCCTGGCTCTCTCCTGCAGTCTACACTTCAGAACAGGGTAAAAACAGAGAGGGGGGGCACTAAATTTGGGCGCAATACATATATAATATAAAAAGCAGCTATAGGGGACATAACTTAGTTAGTCCCTGCATTATATAGCGCTCTGGTGTGTGCTGGCATACTCTCACTCTGTCCCCCCAAAGGGCTTTTGTGGGTCCTGTCCTCATTCGGAGCATTCCTTGTGTGTGTGCGGTGTGTCGGTACGGCTGTGTCGACATGTTTGATGAGGATAATGATGTGGAGGCGGAGCAGATGCCTTTAGAAGGGATGTCACCCCCTGCGGGGCAGACACCTGAGTGGATGGGCTTATGGAAAGTAATGAGTGCACGTATAGACTCCTTATATAAGAAAATCGACGACATGCCAAATGTGGGACAGCCGACTTCTCAGCTCGTGCCTGCCCAGGCGTCGCATGGGTCGTCAGGGGCTCTAAAACGCCCGCTACCTCAAGCAGACCCAGATGTCTAAAATAAATACAAAGGTACATAAAGGCTCAGGCAGAAATTAGTATCACTGGGTTGCTATAAAATGTATCATTGTGGCACTCTAAAAAGAAACAACCTTTCTTTTGTAGCTAATGGTAACAAATCACCTGAATGGCTTCACACTCTGTTAAGACACAAGAATTTACTCAGTCCATTGTATCACTGAAAGTCCATTCAGTGTTTAAGAATATTATATCATCAAACACTTTAATTCTGCGGCTGGTTAGTGTTCCTAATATCCGTGATTGATTGTTTATAAAACACAGGATATTTCAATGATCCGTTTGAAAGTCAAAAGACCATACGAATAGGTCTAACAATATAGATTTAAATTGTCTGGCCAGACAGTATGATTGCTCTCACCGCACTCTCCCGTTTGTTATGTCCACAGGACTCCTCCCGGCTGCAGGTGCTGGTAACCTTAGAACGCAGTCATCAGCGGCTTCATCAGAAAGCATTTCTGATGAAGCCGCTGAACCCGGAGGGAGGCGGAGAAACGCGTAAAAGACTCACAACACATTCGTTCCTACCATCGCCAGTGGATACACTCACCGCTGACTGCAGCCCCAAGCCGTTCCACAACTTACATGGACTATACCCTCCAGAGATGACTGCGTTCTAAGGTTACCAGCACCTGCAGCCGGGAGGAGTCCTGTGGACATAACAAACGGGAGAGTGCGGTGAGAGCAATCATACTGTCTGGCCAGACAATTTAAATCTATATTGTTAGACCTATTCGTATGGTCTTTTGACTTTCAAACGGATCATTGAAATATCCTGTGTTTTATAAACAATCAATCACGGATATTAGGAACACTAACCAGCCGCAGAATTAAAGTGTTTGATGATATAATATTCTTAAACACTGAATGGACTTTCAGTGATACAATGGACTGAGTAAATTCTTGTGTCTTAACAGAGTGTGAAGCCATTCAGGTGATTTGTTACCATTAGCTACAAAAGAAAGGTTGTTTCTTTTTAGAGTGCCACAATGATACATTTTATAGCAACCCAGTGATACTAATTTCTGCCTGAGCCTCTATGTACCTTTGTATTTATTTTAGACATTATTTCAGGCAAAGGTGACCCAATGTGGTCACATTAAATAAATTTCAGTGTATTTATATGAAAAAAATTTTATAGGCTGTGTTATGTGTTTTTTTTTTTTTTTTTTCTTTTTAATATGAAAAAGAAATTTAATTACACCGGCCGGTGGTTGTTTTGAATGAATTTTTAGAAATATATTAGTAATTTTGGCAAGCAATAATAAATAATCATATATAAATAAAAAATAATAATAAAAATCTTTTTGCCCAGTCTATGTGCGCTGCAAAATATCTTTATTTTTTCTTCTTTTGATTTTTAAGGTTGAGTAGCCTTAATTTGCTGGCAGCACGTGGATTTGGAGTGACTGAGCGCTTGGCTATATACATTTTTTTTATTCATTTTGAGACCCAGATGTCGACACGGATACTGACACCAGTGTCGACGACGATGAGTCAAACCTGATGCCCACTAAGGCCATTCACTGTATGATTGAGGCAATGAAAGAGGTGTTAAACATTTCTGATATAACTACTGGTACCACTAAAAAGGGTATTATGTTTGGAGAGAAAAAACTACCCGTAGTTTTTCCCCCATCAGATGAATTAAATGAAGTGTGTGAAGAAGCGTGGGCTTTCCCTGATAAAAAATTGGTAATTCCTAAGAAGGTACTAATGGTGTTCCCTTTCCCGCCAGAGGATAGGTCACGTTGGGAAACACCCCCTAGAGTGGATAAAGCTCACACGTTTGTCTAAAAAGGTGGCACTACCGTCTCCGGATACGGCCGCCCTCAAGGAACCTGCTGATAGAAAGCAGGAGGCGATCCTGAAGTCTGTATATACACACACAGGCATTATACTTAGGCCAGCTATTGCGTCAGCTTGGATGTGCAGTGCTGCCGCTGCGTGGTCAGATAAACTGTCAGAAAATATTGACACATTAGACAGAGACACGATCCTGTTAACCATAGACCATATAAAAGACTCAGTCTTATATATGAGAGATGCACAAAGGGAAATCTGCCGATTGGCATCTAAAGTAAGTGCATTGTCCATTTCTGCTAGGAGAGGCTTATGGACTCGCCAGTGGACAGGAGATGCAGATTCAAAAAAGCACATGGAAGTGTTACCATATAAGGGTGAGGAATTATTTAGGGATGGTCTCTCGGACCTAGTTTCCACAGCAACGTCTGGGAAGTCAGCATTTTTACCCCATGTCCCTTCACAGCCTAAGAAGGCGCCGTTTTATCAGGTTCAGTCCTTTCGGACCCAGAAAAACAGGCGTGGAAAAGGCGGGTCCTTTCTGTCCAGAGGCAGAGGTAGGGGAAAAAGACTGCAACAAACAGCAGGTTCCCAGGAGCAAAAGTCCTCCCCCGCTTCTTCTTCCAAGTCCGCCGCATGACGGTGGGGCTCCACAGGCGGAGCCAGGTACGGTGGGGGGCCGCCTCAAGAATTTCAGCGATCAGTGGGCTCGCTCACAGGTGGATCCCTGGATCCTTCAAATAGTATCTCAGGGGTACAAACTGGAATTCGAGGCGTCTCCACCCCACCGGTTCCTAAAATCTGCCTTGCCGATTGCTCCCTCAGACAGGGAGGCGGTGCTAGCGGCAATTCACAAGCTGTATTCCCAGCAGGTGATAATCAAGGTACCCCTAC
The DNA here is from genome assembly GCF_028390025.1 of Pseudophryne corroboree. Classification (NCBI taxonomy): domain Eukaryota; kingdom Metazoa; phylum Chordata; class Amphibia; order Anura; family Myobatrachidae; genus Pseudophryne; species Pseudophryne corroboree. Next base: position 66,558,359 of record NC_086454.1, on the reverse strand, counting down.
TTCAACAAGGCCGGGGTTACTATTCCACACTATTTGTGGTACCGAAACCGGACGGTTCGGTGAGACCCATTTTAAATTTGAAATCCTTGAACACATACATAAAAAAATTCAAGTTCAAGATGGAATCGCTCAGGGCGGTTATTGCGAGCCTGGACGAGGGGGATTACATGGTATCCCTGGACATCAAGGATGCTTACTTGCATGTCCCCATTTACCATCCTCACCAGGAGTACCTCAGATTTGTTGTACAGGATTGCCATTACCAATTCCAGACGCTGCCGTTTGGACTGTCCACGGCACCGAGGGTATTTACCAAGGTGATGGCGGAAATGATGATACTCCTTCGAAAAAAGGGAGTTTTAATTATCCCGTACTTGGACGATCTCCTAATAAAAGCAAGGTCCAAGGAACAGTTGTTGGTGGGAGTAGCACTATCTCAGGAGGTGCTGCACCAGCACGGCTGGATTCTGAATATCCCAAAGTCACAGCTGGTTCCGACGACACGACTACTGTTCCTGGGTATGATTCTGGATACAGTCCAGAAAAAAGTGTTTCTCCCGGAGGAGAAAGCCAGGGAGTTGTCATCTCTAGTCAGAGACCTCCTGAAACCAAAACAGGTATCAGTGCATCGCTGCACGCGGGTCCTGGGAAAGATGGTGGCTTCTTACGAAGCAATTCCCTTCGGCAGGTTCCATGCCAGAATCTTTCAGTGGGACCTGTTGGACCAGTGGTCCGGATCGCATCTTCAGATGCATCGCTTGATAACCCTGTCTCCAAGAACCAGGGTGTCGCTACTGTGGTGGCTGCAGAGTGCCCATCTTCTAGAGGGCCGCAGGTTCGGCATACAGGACTGGGTCCTGGTGACCACGGATGCCAGCCTTCGAGGCTGGGGGGCAGTCACACAGGGAAGAAACTTCCAAGGACTATGGTCGAGTCAGGAGACTTCCCTTCACATAAATATTCTGGAACTAAGGGCCATCTACAATGCCCTAAGTCAAGCAAAATCCCTGCTCCTACACCAGCCGGTGCTGATCCAGTCAGACAACATCACGGCAGTCGCCCATGTAAATCGACAGGGCGGCACATGAAGCAGGATGGCGATGGCGGAAGCCACAAGAATTCTCCGATGGGCGGAGAATCATGTACTAGCACTGTCAGCAGTGTTCATTCCGGGAGTGGACAACTGGGAAGCAGACTTCCTCAGCAGACAGTGGACGCTCTAGTGACACCGTGGGTGTACCAGTCGGTTTATGTGTTCCCTCCTCTGCCTCTCATACCAAAGGTATTGAGAATAATAAGAAAGCGAGGAGTAAACACCATTCTCGTGGTTTCCGGATTGGCCAAGACGAGCGTGGTACCCGGAACTTCAAGAGATGCTCTCAGAGGACCCGTGGCCTCTACCGCTCAGACAGGACCTGCTACAACAGGGGCCCTGTCTGTTCCAAGACTTACCACGGCTGCGTTTGACGGCATGGCGGTTGAACACCGGATCCTAAAAGAAAAGGGTATTCCGGAAGAAGTCATTCCTACGCTTATTAAGGCCAGGAAAGATGTTACGGCAAAGCATTATCACCGCATATGGCGGAAATATGTTGCATGGTGCGAGGCCAAAAAGGCCCCGACAGAGGAATTTCAACTAGGTCGATTTCTGCATTTCCTGCAAGCAGGAGTGAATATGGGCCTAAAACTAGGCTCCATTAAAGTACAGATCTCGGCTCTGTCGATTTTCTTTCAAAAAGAACTAGCTTCAGTACCTGAAGTTCAGACATTTGTGAAAGCAGTGCTGCATATTCAGCCCCCATTTGTGCCTCCTGTGGCACCTTGGGATCTCAACGTGATGTTGAGTTTCTTAAAATCACACTGGTTTGAGCCACTAAAAACCGTGGATCTGAAATATCTCACGTGGAAAGTGGTCATGTTATTGGCCTTGGCTTCAGCCAGGCGAGTGTCAGAATTGGCGGCTTTATCATGTAAAAGCCCTTATCTGATTTTCCATATGGATAGGGCAGAATTGAGGACTCGTCCCCAGTTTCTCCCTAAGGTGGTGTCAGCGTTTCACCTGAACCAGCCTATTGTGGTGCCTGCGGCTACTAAGGATTTGGAGGACTCCAAGTTGCTAGACGTTGTCAGGGCCCTGAAAATATATGTTTCCAGGACGGCTGGAGTCAGAAAATCTGACTCGCTGTTTATCCTGTATGCACCCAACAAGCTGGGTGCTCCTGCTTCTAAGCAGTCTATTGCTCGCTGGATTTGTAGTACAATTCAGCTTGCACATTCTGTGGCAGGCATGCCACAGCCAAAATCTGTAAATGCCCATTCCACAAGGAAGGTGGGCTCATCTTGGGCGGCTGCCCGAGGCGTCTCGGCTTTACAACTTTGCCGAGCAGCTACTTGGTCAGGGGCAAACACATTTGCAAAATTCTACAAATTTGATACCCTGGCTGAGGAGGACCTGGAGTTCTCTCATTCGGTGCTACAGAGTCATCCGCACTCTCCCGCCCGTTTGGGAGCTTTGGTATAATCCCCATGGTCCTTACGGAGTTCCCAGCATCCACTAGGACGTTAGAGAAAATAAGAATTTACTCACCGGTAATTCTATTTCTCGTAGTCCGTAGTGGATGCTGGGCGCCCATCCCAAGTGCGGATTGTCTGCAATACTTGTAAATAGTTATTGTTAACGAAAGGGTTATTGTTGAGCCATCTGTTGAGAGGCTCAGTTGTTTTTCATACTGTCAAACTGGATATAGTATCACGAGTTGTACGGTGTGATTGGTGTGGCTGGTAAGAGTCTTACCCGGGATTCTAAATCCTTCCTTATTATGTCTGCTCGTCCGGGCACGGTGTCCTAACTGAGGCTTGGAGGAGGGTCATAGTGGGAGGAGCCAGTGCACACCAGGTAGTCCTAAATCTTTCTAGAGTGCCCAGCCTTCTTCGGAGCCCGCTATTCCCCATGGTCCTTACGGAGTTCCCAGCATCCACTACGGACTACGAGAAATAGAATTACCGGTGAGTAAATTCTTATTTTATCAAACACGGGCTGTGACATGGTAGTAAGGAGCTGATTGGCTGATACTTTATCACTCTCTATTTTATCACTTTCCAAGCGATGATGCATCTGGCCCTTTGTATATACACTACACCATGGTCATGCAGATTGTACCAGTATCACGCGATATATATATATATATATCTTATGGTGGTGTGTACCCAGCTTAAGTGTGAGTAGCTAAGTTGAGTCCGTCTTCTTATGTATCACTCTTAACTGAAAGTCCAGTGATAAGAAGAAAACAGTGAACAGCAATGATGTTATTATTATACCTGCTTATGACTCCTGGACCAATTTAAATCTAATTAACATTGTCTTGTCAAGATCACTTCACCATACGCACAAACTGGCTTGTGTAATGAGGCCATGGAAAAGCGAAGCACACACATGTTCAAATTAGTTTTCTAGTAGCTACAACAGCCCAGCGGTAACAGTTTTAGAAGATAGCCATTACGGGCCTGAATCATGTTTGTAAGTAAAGCAAAGAAAAAAAGCATGCAAATGGGCAAAACTATGCTGCACAGCAGGTGGGGCAGATGTAACGTGCAGAGAGAGTTAGATGCGGGCGTGGTGTGTTCAAAACTGAAATCTGAATTGCAGTGTAAAAATAAAGCTATCTAGTAATTGTGGGCTACATGTAAAAGCAGCCGGTATCTCTGAGCGTAAGGACAGTCTTCAAATTGAGTATTTTATCATATATTTGCAAATGTATGTAACTAAGACCTTTCTTTATATATATATATATATATATATATATATATATATATATATATAGTTTTTCATGTCTTGGTACAGCTTGCTGTGCAGGGGGGCAGCGGGGGTTAATCCCCAATGTATTTTCCGTAATATAAGCAGAATTGTACATTCTGTCTGGGATGGCAGCCTTTGCTTGCTTAGATCCTGTGCTCTGCCTTTTTCCTAATGTACTTCAGAAGTGAAAAAGACGATGTGTTTCTAGCAGTGTATTTGTAACAAATTCTTCCCACTGGTGTATCTGCATAGCTATGACCTAAGTCAAGTCTTTCCTAGTTTGTTAAAGCTGGTCTTGAAAAGGGGTTTATACAGTGAGAATTGATGATGGAAGCCACTTCTTGCCGTACAGATTTGCAGACTATCTATTCACCCATTTGGGGCCCAGCAGACACAGTTTTTCCATTAGTTTGTACTTACACAGTACATGAAACTACGTCTCTCTCTTTCCCACAACACTGGTTGCTAATCTTAGTTCAGGCAACAGATAGCGTAGCGTTTCCCAGGGTGCCTTCTTCTGTCTATGTGATGGAAACTAAAGGAAGATCATTCTGACCTCTGGATCAGCTGAAGTCATTTCCTGGGCAAGAACAAGATTTTCTAATTTTTTATTTTAATCCTTTCCAGTTTTGGTTTTAGCACTCCAACAGATGTTGTTTACTTTAGACATGTCCAAGTAGGTTTATCCTGCGATGGGCCTCCTCCCTGCATACAAATAATCGTTGCTGCTTCTGTTATAAGGAGTCTGGCTCTTCACTCTGTTCTGGAGAGGTATAATCGTGATGCATAGGTAGTAATTATATATGCAGATGTAACATGAAAAGTTATGTGTTAAAAGTAACCTTTTCATGTTTGAAGTAAAGGATTGGAATGCATTTTCAGTCATTTAGATCTGACGCAGCAATTCTGTTCAAAAGTCATTTGTGTGCAATTCTTCCTTCTACTATCACATTAGAGATTTTTTTGACCAAGCTACACGGTAGAATTGCGATCTACCATTAGCGATGACCACCTCCAACGTTATAAACCAGTGCATCCTCTATACAAGCAGACATGCTGTTGCCTTAACATAGGTGTGTTCTTTTGAAGGGTATTTTAAAGATATGTGGGCTGTTTCTACTAAAGTGGACAATTATGTGGCAGCATAGCTAGGAATCAGTTGCCATGGAAAATGGTACCATCCAAATCTACCTTTCCCCTTCTGCACTATAGGCCTAATTCAGGTTGGATTGCAAAACGCCATCCAACCGCAAAAATGACAAAAAAAGCCGTCCTGCGCATCTGCCTGAATTTTCTGCGAAAATGTGATCGTTAGGCAGAGGCGTTCACTGGCTGGGTGGGGTGTTTCGTGAGGGCGTGGCCTGAAAACAATGTAGGCGTGACGGGGGGGGGGTTTCATGGCGGTTGCATGATGTCACACGCAGCCGCCGCGGTCTGAAAGATGGTGGCAGGTCTCCTGCAGGCGCAGCTAAGCTGTGCCGGCAGGAGGTAACCTTTATTTCTGCAATGAAGCAGAAATTGAGATGCAATCACAATTTCTGCTTGATAAATGGGGGGAGGCGTCGGTCAGCATGCTGGGCGGCCTTGCCCTGCGATGGGCGGCCCCAGCATGCGTTCACAAGGATTGCAAATTCTGCTAATTAGCAGAATTAGCAATCCTTACTGAATTAGGCCCTATGTTGTGTAATCTACTGTCTGACGCCGCCTTAAGCGTAACATTTTCCCTCTCCCCACACATCTCCCTCACTATAAAATAATACCACTCTTTCCTCAGTCTACCCGGCCTACTGCCCTGGTGTCACACTTGGCTCCACCCTCTGCTCTTCTAGTCCTGTCACTTTTCACGTATACTACCAGAATGCACCCTTTCCTTAGCCAAGGTGCTAGAAGATATCTTCTACTCCATCACCATCTCCCATCCTGACTACTGTGACCTCTAGCTGTTGTGCTTGCTTGTTGTCCGATTAGAATGTATGCAATCTCACGTGCAGAGCTCTGCGTTACCCTTTGTTTTTTCATGTATGCATTTAATTTCTGTCTTGTATGTATGTATGTATGTATGTATGTATGTTATGCTTGTCCTGTTCTTTCCTGCTCTACGACGCTCCAGAGCACTGCAGCACCTTCTAAATCGATGATGATGATGATGATAACAACAACTCTTGCGTGGATGTGAATTGGACATCAGGGAGAATTCTAGAAGAATGAGTCAAGCTATGCAGGCGTGTACCCTCTATTCTTGCTGCTCTTGTAGCTATTGCCATGGACACTGGGCTGGGTGGCAATCAGTAAAGTACTGGCTATAAGACTCCTTTGTAAAGCCCTAAAGTAATGGACATGACTCATAACGGAAGCATACAATGATAGGCTGTTTTCTAGATCTGTGGTTCTCTTGATGAGGATGCTAAGAAAATCTTTCTGTTTTCATGCTTGGAGTAATATCTGGGTAGAAGCAAGGCCAGGAGTACCATTAGGAAAACTTAGGCAGCCGCCTCAGGCACTAGTGGTTAGGACAGGCATTCCGAACCTCCGTCCTCAAGGCACACTAAACATCCAGGTTTTAGTGATATCCAGGCATGAGCACAGATGGGTAAATAAAAATAACTGAGGTACTAATTATCTGTACTGAAGCCTGGATATCACTAAAACCTGCACTGTTAACAGGGGTACACACGTAGTGATTTTTACTTAATTTCTGACTAGATTGCTTAGAAATTAAGCACACATCGCTCCGTGTGTAGGGTGCCGGCGACAGCGATGTGCAGTCCCGCGCGTCGCTATCGTCGGCTCTAGATTTGGCATGCATGCCAAATCTAGTTAGATCACTCACTTCACCTGGGTGGGACAACATTCTGAGTGACTCACTTCAGCTGGGTGAAGTGAGTGTCGTCCTCCCCCGTTACCCCCTCGCTCAGCACACATCGCGCGGGGGGTAGATGTGTGCTGAGCGTTCTGTAATAGATCGCTCAGCACTCATCTTCCCCTGTGTATACCCCTGTAGTGTGCATTGAGGACCAAGGTTGGCAATGCCTGCTGTAGGGGGTGCTTTAAAAACACTGAGTGATATAAGTGCTGGCTGCTGACATGTAGGAGAAGCAGTGTGCAGCTTTCACTAGTGAAGTAGTTGGCTGCTGATCCTCAATGTCAGTGATGGGCTAGGGCAATGTTTCCTATCTCCAGTCCACAGGGATCCCTAACAGTGCGTTTTACAAGTCAGAGGCGCCACTCACCTAAAGGACACCTAGTGCGGCCACAAATTTGGTGTGGCTTAGTGGGACGGGGCAATGCTAAGCGTCCCAACCCCAATTTTTCTGTCAGCCACTAGCGGACACTGGCACAACTTCAAGACTGTGGCGTGACGATGGTGGCTTACAGGGAGCTGGCACTTTAAATAATCTAAGAAGTGAAACAGGCTCCTCCCCCTCTATCCCCCATCATCCCTCAGGGGGTCCGGGAGATGCGGGCTGCCCTTAGAGACTTGCGTTCCTACAGTGTTGGCTCTACAGAAGCACTATGTATCTAAGGGTAAGGAAGGGGCATTGCACTCTGAGGAGGTGGGTTGCCAAATACAATGCCCACGGTACATTCGCTAGTCTTGGATTGAAAGTGGAAAAGTTAGATGTATAAGAATGAGCAGTTGAAATCTTTATGTTGCCAGTGACCCGAGTGCGGAAGAGGGAATATGGATTGCAGCAATTGCCGAGTGCGGATAAAGCAATATGGATTGCAGCAATTGCCGAGTGCGGATAAAGCAATATGGATTGCAGCAATTGCCGAGTGTGGTAAAGGCAATGGGGGTAATTCCAAGTTGATCGTAGCAGGAATTTTGTTAGCAGTTGGGCAAAACCATGTGCACTGCAGGGGGGCAGATATAACATGTGCAGAGAGAGTTAGATTTGGGTGGGTTATTTTGTTTCTGTGCAGGGTAAATACTGGCTGCTTTATTTTTACACTGCAATTTAGATTGCATATTGAACACACCATACCCAAATCTAACTCTCTCTGCACGTTATATCTGCCACCCTGCACTGCACATGGTTTTGCCCAACTGCTAAAAAATTTCTTGCTGCGATCAACTTGGAATTACCCCCAATATGGATTGCAAAAGTTGCATTTTTTAACACAGAGTTTATCAAACTCTGCCATTACAGACCAGGTTTTAAGGATATCCATACTTATGCACAGATGTTCTAGTCAAACTGACTGAGAAACTAATTAAGGGGGTAATTCAGACCTGATCGCTGTTGTGCATTTTCGCACAGCGGGCGATCAGGGTTGAACTGCGTATGCAACGCAATGCGCAGGCGTGATGGTCCGCAGCGACGGGGAGCGGAGGACAAGGAGATTGACAGGAATAGGGTGTTTATGGGTGGCAACTGACCTTTTCTTGGGAGTGTCCGGAAAAACGCAGGAGGGACTGACGTTTTGTGGTAGGATTCGTGGAGTCGGCTCTGGCCCCTATCACCGCAGCGGCTGAGTAAGTCCTGGGCTGGGCAGAGACTGCAGCTCTCCTGCACATGAGATTGCACACCTGCACAGCGAATTCCCCTCCCCCTGTAGGCGGCTACTACCTTATCGCAAGGATGCAAAAAACGCACCCTAGAAATCAGGTCTGAATTACCCCCCAAGTCAGCTGTGCTTAACCATCTATATCCTAAAAACCTGGACTGTAATGGCGGAGTTTGGCTTCACATATACTTCACTTTGGAAATGTAGCCTGAAACAAAGAAAATGTACAAACTTTATTAAATTTTTTATAATATTATAATAGGAGTTAGCTTAATAGTACATATTACTGTCCTCTTGGGAATTACTTAATTAACATATATTGTGAGTTGAATTTATCTCGTCCAACTTAAATATATAATAGGACTGTCCTCTATTTTCTACATAAAACATAATTTCTGATTAAGTATAATCTCTTCAACAAATACGTAATTTCTTACAGAGACACAACACTAGAATCACACATACGTATATTCCACTGGCTGATGTGGTCTGGATATTAAGGCCTATTTCCAACTCCTCATATTTTCTTCGACTCACTGATGTCACTACTTATGTCAAGTGCAATTGTGCCAATTTTTATCTTCATTATTCTTTAATAATAAATTCAGCTTGCATTCATAGCAAAAATGTTGTGGTTGCTCTCGGTCATTGGGGGTAATTCAGATCAAATCACTAGGCAGCAATTTTTGCTGTCCTGCGATCAGATAGTCGCGCCTACAGGGGGAGTGTATTTTCACTATGCAAGTGTGCGAACGCATGTGTAGCAGAGCAGCACAGACTAATTTTGTGCAGTCTCTGCGCAGGCCAGGACTTACTCAGCCGCTACGATCACATCAGCCTGTACGGGACCAGAATTGACGTCAGAAACCCTCCCTTCAAATACTTGGTCCCGCCTGCATTTTTCCGGACACTCCCTGAAAACGGTCAGTTGCCACCCACAAACGGCCTCTTCCTGTCAATCTCCTTGCAAACCCCCTTGAGAATGGATCCTGTTGCTGACAGGTGATCCCAGTTGCAGCCGCCCGTTGCGCATTGCGGTGCATGCGTAGTTCAGATCTGATCGCCCGCTGTCTGAAAAGTTCTGAATTACCCCCTTTATCCTATACATATGAGTTAGATGGCATTTGATAAATAGGAGAAGCGAAAAATATGAGAAAACAAATCATAGGAGCCTATTTATAAAACTATATGAATCCTGCAAAATAAATTCCATTTGGCATTTACAAAAACATTCACTAACTGCCACCAACCCCATTGCGCCATGAGCTACACTAGTGTCATGGTCGGTACTGAGTCTGGCTATATACGCAGGCGATGTTATCCTGGCTGGATAGTAAATTGCTCTGAAGCTTTATCTGTTATTGAGCAAGCACTGGCAAGAGATCATGCTTACACAGCAAGGGTGGTCATTCCGAGTTGATCGCTCGCTAGCAGTTTTTAGCAGCCGTGCAAACGCTATGCCGTTGCCCACTGGGAGTGTATTTTATCTTAGCAGAAGTGCGAACGGTTCTATCGCAGAGTGGCTACAAATTTATTTTGTGCAGTTTCAGAGTAGCTCAAAACCTACTCAGCGCTTGCGATCACTTCAGACCATTCTGTTCCTGATTTGACGTCACAAACACGCCCTGCGTTCGGCCAGCCACGCCCGCGTTTTCCCTGGCAGGCCTGCGTTTTTCCAAACACTCCCTGAAAACGGTCAGTTGCCACCCAGAAATGCCCCCTTCCTGTCAATCACTCTGCGGTCAGCAGTGCGACTGAAATGCATCGCTAGACCCTGTGTAAAACTACATCGGTCGTTGCACTCGTACGTCACGCGTGCGCCGCATACGCAGAACTGCCGTTTTTTAGCCTGAACGCTGCGCTGCGAACAAATGCAGCTAGCGATGAACTCGGAATGACACCCCAATGTGCATTGACTAAGCCCTTTGCTGCAATGGATTAATATAGCTTGTTTTCTGTCTGCATATACCTTCAGAATGCACAGTACAGGTACCACTTGTTCATAGCGGAGGGTAAGGCTGGGTGTTTAAAAAAATAAAAAAGGAAGGTTATCTGTTATCCACCGATCTACTGGGGTGTGCGGCAGGCAGGGGAAGGGGAGGGACATTGGTCTCCTATACCTTCTCTACCATAGTGGCCCCAAAGATTTGAAAGAAAGCAGTCCCCTCTATGAAGCTAGGTTCCCCCGTAGCGTTTATTGCCTGATAATGAGTGTGCTCACAGGCAGTATCCCTGGGTGTGGCATAGATGATCATCAGTATTAAGGTAGTCAGTCAACAGGTCGACAGTCACAAAAGATCGATGGGGTCAAAAGGACGACATGATATTGGTCGACACAAGATTTTTCATGTTTTTGGGTCAAATCTTGCATGTTTGCTAATATGTAATCACCATCAGTAGAAATGTATACCTTCACGGGCTCGCTTTGCTTGCCATGCTTCATTCTGCATTCACAACGGGTACAATTCCCAATTGTAGTCCACACAGATTGTAAATCAAGCAAATGTTGGAAAAACATGAAAAAAAATTGTATGTCAACCAGTGACATGTCGACCTTCTGCATGTCGACCATATGGTGTCAACCTAATGACTGTCTACCTAGATGTTGTAGAGCTACTGTATCTTCCAGATACAGTGTCCCTTATACACTACAAGATCTCCCCCAGCCTTTGTTTCATAGATTCAGATTGTTGTCCCATTATGTATAGTCACCAACCAGCCGATCTCACTCTACACTACAGAAATAATATGTTTAGATAAATTACCCAGACAGACGTGGGGCATCCGTGTTTAACTGAGAGTCGCCTCTTTCAAGCAATGTTCCCTAGTAGTAGTAATTGTCTGATCACCAAATGGGGTGGTTGTGTTAAATAGCATTTAGGGCAGGATTCAATTAGCCATGGTGGCTTACCGGAGGCTAATTGATCCCCCGTAACCCGATCCAGGAGTTATAGGGCATTTTTTTTTCACCTGCCTCAGCGGGTTGAAAAAAGTATCTGATCATTTGGGAGTTAACGGGTGCTGCGACCCGTTAACGCACAAATCCGTGAACTTTTCATGGATTCTGTGCGTTAACAAGCTACTTTAACGGGCATTAACAAGGCTATTGGGGGAAATCGGGAGTGCAATTGAATAGCCTGAGGCTACCTCCCGTTTTCACCTTCAGTAATTTTACCATGGGTAATTGAATTCCCCCCTTAATGTGTTTTATAGTTTAAAAATGGCATGCTTCTTAAGGGCCCTACACACTGGCCGACATGACTGCACGATATGAACGATCTCGTTCATTAATGAACGAGATAACGTTCATATCGTGCAGTGTGGAGGCTCCAGCGATGAACGATGCGCTGCCCCGCCCTCGTTCATCGCTGGTTCCCCGTCTGCTGTACATGCAGGCCAATATGGACGATCTCGTCCATATTTGCCTGCACTTCAATACAGCTGGATGACGGAGGGAGTGAAGAAACTTCTCTCCCCCCATCACTGCCCTCCCGCCGCCGGGTCGCCCGTCGGCCGTATCCGCCGTCGGGCAGCTCGGCGGCGGATCGGCCAGTGTGTAGGGCCTATTAGGATACCATATTATTATTATTATTAGTATTATTATTATTAGACATTGTAACTATTTATTCAGACTGAAAACTATTGGAAAAAAAATACATTGTCATTTTCAAGTGCAGATTTTATTATGAAAACCTCTGCTTTCATTCCTGCTTTTTGCAATTTAGGAATGGTGGAATAATTCAGAAGCACGAACCACAAACTGTTTGTACTGTTCACAAAAAGATCACATTTGCTTTTAGCTCACTTTATTGAAATTTCAGTAAAAAAGTTCTCTTGCAATTTTGGTTACATTCTATTTGCTGTATTTTCTGATAATTCAATGTCTTCAGAAAAAGAAAAACAAACCAAGGTATAACTTGTGTGTCTGTATCGTGAAATAATTAACGATATTGATGTCAGGATGTGACCAACGCTAATGTAGAAAAACTCGCTCAGGTCAGGTAAACAGGTCAATACATATTCTCAAACAATTATCTAGTTGGCATAAAGTGTGTTTCTAGAACTTCTAGCCAACCAAATTCTATGATTCATGATGATGTCATTTTTCTACTCCTGTCCTAATGTGTTCATTGGTGATAAAATTCCTTTTGTGTTTTATCAGCAATATTGCATTCTCTTCCAATAGGCGCACACACCTATACTGAATACAGTATGTGTCATTCTGTGCTGCAGACTCTTAGGTCTAAAGGACATTTCTATGGTAATCTTTAATAGTGTGCTTGTAGTTCCATTTAACCTTTTTGAAGCCTCTGGATAATACTGTAATTTAACTTTCGTGATGATCCAACCACCCAGTGGTTTATCTATAATTGGGAGTAAGGCGTATGGCGCACCCTGAATACTTATCCCTCCAGAGTCCTGTGTCGGTGGCAGCAGTGCTGCACAAGTCACTGTGCAATATTCCCATAGTTTCGTGCATGCACAGTAGGGATAATCACTGGAAAAATGGGTGCTGCGCCATTTTCTTGGAGTCCTGCACATGTGCACTAGATTCTGGCACAGTGCTAGGGGCTCCTAGAGACCGTATTGCTCAGAAACCACTGCGCTGCTGACTAGAAAGGAGGGGGCCAAGATGGAGACTGCACAAAGCCCCACTCCTCTATCAATACACTCCTGCAACCAGCTCTTCATCTCAAGATATCTATCAGAAATGTATCACTTCCCTAATCCTACCTATAGGAGGAGAATTAACATGCAGAATTGCAGGGGTGTGGTGCAAAATGTTTGGAATTCCGATATGGATGGGAGGTCAACATGTCAACTGTTGACATCACCATAATACTGACATTTTGAATGTTGACAGGAATGTCAACTGTGGATTTGCTTTGGCGAGGTGCGTATACCTAACTTTGGGCCTACTTCAGTCCTGATCACTCCTCTGCGAATTTGCAGAGGGCTGCGATCAGATAGTCGACGCCCATAGAGAGTGAAAACCCACCCCGTGCAAGTGTGCGAATGCATGTGTACACCATGCAAAAACTTCACCGCACAGCTGCAAATCCATTCGCTCACTCACCATTGAATGATTTTTCCAGCGTGTGCAGTCTGTGCACAGCCCAGGACTTACCAGGACTTACTCCGGCCGCGATCCTACAGTGCGATAGGATCGGGGCCGGAGCCGACGTTACACACCCACCCTGAAAACGCTTGGGTACGCCTGCGTTTTTCCTGACACTCCCAGAAAATGTCCAGTTACCACCCACAAACATCCGCTTCCTGTCAATCTCCTTGCGAACACCTAGCGATCTAAATTTTCGCACCATTCTGTCGCTGTTTGGAGATGTGTGTGCGTATTGCGGTCATTCGATAATCATCCGCTGTGTGATTTTGTTCAACAGCGATCACATCTTAATTAAGCCCTATAACGAGAGCCTAATCCAAAAATTATGGGGGGGGGGGAAAGAGTCTGTTGACATAGTGATTGTCAACATTATGGATGTATACCAATTGCAGGACGTATGGGGGAGATTTATCAACACTTGGAGAGAGATGAAGTACCAACCAATCAGCTCCTGTCTTTATAGACTGTTTGAAACACGACGGGGGCTGATTGGTGGTACAGCACTTTAACTCTCCCCAAACCATGCTTGCCTACATTCAATTTCTCCCGGAGAGGAGACTCTGCAGGAGACTTCGGGGTGGGGGGGCTGTGACATCATCAAGCCCCACCCCCACATCGGAAAAAGACACAATTCCTTCCCCACCTCACAGACCCACGAATACGGGAGATTATCTCTCCATCCATCCTGCCCGCATCACTAGGGTGCGAGCAGGATGCGGGAGACCTGCCTACTATTCCAGGGTTGCGGGGGGTTACCCCATAAAACGGGAGCCTCCCGCAGCTTCCGGGAGAGTAGGCAAGTATGCCCCAAGCTTTGCTAAATTTCACCTGCTATTTAGGATATACAGGCTTTCTGATCAGTCTACTGATAACTATAGTTTAATTTTGTTCTGCAAAAAAAAAAAAAAAACATCTTTAGTAAATACTTATTCCATCTACTAAATCAAGTCTTCTTAGTACGGCGTTTAACTAAATAAAACTGCTTGAAAAAAAAAAAAAGTAACATTTCGATTGGGTCATACAGAAATATTTCATTGCCTGTTTCCCACTGGGAGATTTCCATTGTCTATGAAGCAAATTAAGAAACAGAAGTGACTTAAATGTAAACATACAGGCCCTCATTCCGAGTTGTTCGCTCGGTATTTTTCATCGCATCGCAGTGAAAATCCGCTTAGTACGCATGCGCAATGTTCGCACTGCGACTGCGCCAAGTAACTTTACTATGAAGAAAGTATTTTTACTCACGGCTTTTTCTTCGCTCCGGCGATCGTAATGTGATTGACAGGAAATGGGTGTTACTGGGCGGATACACGGCGTTTCAGGGGCGTGTGGCTGAAAACGCTACCGTTTCCGGAAAAAACGCAGGAGTGGCCGGGGAAACGGTGGGAGTGCCTGGGCGAACGCTGGGTGTGTTTGTGACGTCAACCAGGAACGACAAGCACTGAAATGATCGCACAGGCAGAGTAAGTCTGGAGCTACTCTGAAACTGCTAACTCGTTTGTAATCGCAATATTGCGCGTACGTCGGTCGCAATTTTAAGAAGCTAAGATTCACTCCCAGTAGGCGGCGGCTTAGCGTGTGTAACTCTGCTACATTCGCCTTGCGAGCGAACAACTCGGAATGAGGGCCACAGTTTCTTCCACACTCTGGCTTCAGCCTGTGATGATTCTTCCAGCAACCTGCTCTGTGTTTTCTGTGGTGCCGTCACAAATATTAACTATGTGACTTCTGTGAGGTCTTTCCCTCTATTACCAGAAGTCTATAGACTTCTTAGTTTTGACTATCCCCAGGGTTGGACTGGTTCACAGTGATACAGGGGAAAACCCTGGTGGGCCCCACTGCTTGGGGCCCCACCACCTCCTCTAGGGATCTGGATTTAGAGTGTGCTCTTGAATGACACATTATGCATGTGTTACACATACTCAGGGCCGGTTCTGGGGCTCTGTGCGCCTCGGGCGGCAAGAGGGGGCATGGTCATTTACGCCCCCTGTACAGACTGAAATGATGTGCGGTGCGCGATGACGTCATCGCGCACCGCACAGCAAAGGTCCTCTCCACGAAGGGAAACTACATGCGTAGCGTCTAGTTTCCCTTCGTGGAGAGGACCTTTGCTGTGCGGTGCGCGATGACGTCATCGCGCACCGCACAGTAAAGGACCTCTCCACGAAGGGAAACTAGACGCGTACGCGTCTAGTTTCCCTTCACAGCGGCCAGTGGCAGCGGGGGGGCAGTGGACAGCGGGGGGCACAGCAGCAGCGGATCTTGCCTTGGTGCGGCACCCTCCGGATGGCGCCCTGTGCCCTCCGGAAGGCGGCGCCCAGGGCAAAAGTCCTGCTTGCCTGTGGCAAGATCCGCTACTGCACATACTGCACAGGACTATGGTGCATTTTCTACAAAGCATTACTGGTACATTTTCATACATGCACTAGCAGTATTTACAATATATACTGTATATTTATAAAGCGGCCCAAACTATGCACGCTGTAATGGTTAGCCAAGCCTCTGTGGAGGCTGGCCACACCCCCTCTGGAGGCTGGCCACACCCATAAGTATAGGCCCCTATCACTGCATTTTTCACGCTGGGCCCTTCAGTCTGGCACTGACTATCCCTGTATTCTAGTAGCTTCATGTTGCAAAGTAAAATAGTCTTTCCAGTGAGAAACAGAGGATCCAGTCGTCTACGGTATGTTTTTTTTGACCATTGAAAATGTTTAATTTGTTTAAATCAAAGGTAATTTTACAGGAGAAACTGCAACACTGATTCCGTTTAGTTAAGTTGTTCCAGGTTTGTTTGTTTCTCTGACGTCCTAGTGGATGCTGGGAACTCCGTAAGGACCATGGGGAATAGCGGCTCCGCAGGAGACAGGGCACATCTAAAGAAAGCTTTAGGATCACCTGGTGTGCACTGGCTCCTCCCCCTATGACCCTCCTCCAAGCCTCAGTTAGATTTTCTGTGCCCGACGAGAAGGGTGCACACTAGGGGCTCTCCTGAGCTCTTTGTGAAAGTTTTAGTTTAGGTTTATTATTTTCAGTGAGACCTGCTGGCAACAGGCTCACTGCATCGAGGGACTAAGGGGAGAAGAAGCGAACTCACCTGCGTGCAGAGTGGATTGGGCTTCTTAGGCTACTGGACATTAGCTCCAGAGGGACGATCACAGGTTCAGCCTGGATGGGTCACCGGAGCCGCACCGCCGGCCCCCTTACAGAGCCAGAAGAGCGAAGAGGTCCGGAAAAATCGGCGGCAGAAGACTTTCCTGTCTTCAGATAAAGGTAGGCGCACAGCACCGCAGCTGTGCGCCATTGCTCTCAGCACACTTCACACTCCGGTCACTGAGGGTGCAGGGCGCTGGGGGGGCAGCGCCCTGAGACGCAATAAATCGATAGAAAACCTTTTATGGCTAAAATAAATGCATCACATATAACTCCTGGGCTATATGGATGCATTTAACCCCTGCCAAAACATACAAGAAAACGGATGATAAGGACGCCGAGAAAGGGGCGGAGCCTATCTCCTCAGCACACTGGCGCCATTTTCCCTCACAGCTCAGTTGGAGGGAAGCTCCCTGGCTCTCCCCTGCAGTCACTACACTACAGAAAGGGGTTAAAAAAGAGAGGGGGGCACAAATTAGGCGCAGTATAAACAATACAGCAGCTATAAAGGGAAAAACACTTATATAAGGTTATCCCTGTATATATATAGCGCTCTGGTGTGTGCTGGCAAACTCTCCCTCTGTATCCCCAAAGGGCTAGTGGGGTCCTGTCCTCTATCAGAGCATTCCCTGTGTGTGTGCTGTGTGTCGGTACGTTTGTGTCGACATGTATGAGGAGAAAAATGATGAGGAGACGGAGTAGAGTGTCTGTAATAGTGTTGTCACCCCCTGGGGGGTCGACACCTGAGGGGATGTACTGTTGAAATTGCGTGACAGTGTCAGCTTTGTATAAAAGACAGTGGTTGACATGAGACAGCCGGCTACTCAGCTTGTGCATGTCCAGACGTCTCATACAGGGGCTCTAAAGCGCCCGTTACCTCAGATACAGACGCCGACACGGATACTGACTCCTGTGTCGACGGTGAAGAGACAACCGTGATTTCCAATAGGGCCACACATTGCATGATTGAGGCAATGGAAAAAGTTTACACTCTTCTGATAATATAAATACCACCAAAAAAAGGGGTATTATGTTTGGTGAGGAAAAACTTCCTGTAGTTTTCCTGAATCTGAGAAATAAAATGAGGTGTGTGATGATGCGTGGGTTTCCCCCCGATAACAATTGATAATTTCTAAAAAGTTATTGGCAGTATACCTTTTCCCGCCAGAGGTTAGGGTGCGTTGGGAAACACCCCCTAAGGGGGATAAGGCGCTCACACGCTTGTAAGAACAAGGGCTCTACCCTCTCTGGAGATGGCCGCCCTTAGGGATCCTGCTGATAGAAAGCAGGAGGGTATCCTAAAATGTATTTACACACATACTGGTGTTATACTGCGACCAGCAATCGCCTCAGCCTGGATGTGCAGTGCTGGGTTGGCGTGGTCGGATTCCCTGACTGGAAATTTGATATCCTAGATAAGGACAGTATATTATTGCCTATAGAGCAATTAAAAGATGCATTTCTATATATGCATGATGCACAGCGGAATATTTGCCGACTGGCATCAAGTATAAGTGCGTTGTCCAATTATACCAGTAAAGTGGTCAGGTGATGCGGATTCCAAACGGCATTTGGAAGTATTGCCTTAAAAAAGGTAGCCTCTCAAAATAAGACGCCGTATTATCAGGCGCAGTCCTGGTTGGCAAGCGGACAAAAGGGTTCCTCTTTTCTGCTCGTGACAGAGGGAGAGGAAAATGGCTGCAGAGATCAGCCAGTTCCCAGGAACAGAAACCCTTTTCCGCCTCTGCCAAGCTCTCAGTATGACGCTAGGGCTTTACAAGTTCAGGCACGGTGGGGGCCCGTTCTCAATGAATTTCAGTGCGCAGTGGGCTCACTCGCAAGTAGACCCCTGGATCCTTCAGGTAATATTTCAGGGGTACAAATTGGAATTCGAGACGTATTCCCCTCGCCGTTTCCAAAAGTCTGTTTTACCGACGTCTCCCGCTGACAGGGAGGCAGTTTTGGAAGCCATTCACAAGCTGTATTCCCAGCAGGTGATAATTAAGGTACCCCTCCTGCAACAGGGAACGGGGTATTATTCCACACTATTGTGGTACCGAAGCCAGACGGCTCGGTGAGACCGATTTTAAAATCTAAAATCTAAAATCTTTGAACACTTACATACAGAGGTTCAAATTCAAAATTGAGTCACTCAGAGCAGTGATTGCAAACCTGGAAGAAGGGGACTACATGATGTCTCGGGACATCAAGGATGCTTACCTTCATGTCAAAATTTACCCTTCTCACCAAGGGTATCTCAGGTTATGGTACAGAACTGTCACTATCAGTTCAGACGCTGCCGTAGGGATGGTCCACGGCACCCCGGGTCTTTACTGAAGTAATGACCGTAATGATGATATTCCTTCGAAGGAAGGGAATTTTAGTTATCCTTTACTTGGACGATTCCCTGATAAGGGTGAGATCCAGGGAACAGTTGGAGATCGGTGTAGCACTACCTCAGGTAGTGTTGCGGCAGCACGATTGGATTCTCAATATTCCAAAATCGCAGCTGGTTCCGACGACTTGTCTTCTGTTCCTAGGGATGATCCTGGACACAGTCCAGAAAGATATTTCTCCCGGAGGAGAAAGCCAGGGAGTTATCCGAGCTAGTCAGGAACCTCCTAAAACCGAACCAAGTCTCAGTGCATCAATGCACAAGGGTTCTGGGTAAAAATGGTGGCTTCCTACGAAGCAATCCCATTTGGCAGATTCCACGCAAGACTTTCCAGTGGAACCTACTGGACAAATGGTCCGGGTCGCATCTTCAGATGCTTCAGCGGATAACCCTGTCACCAGGGACAAGGGTATCCCTCCTGTGGTGGTTGCAGAGTGCTCATCTTCTAGAGGGCCGCAGATTCGGCATGCGGGACTGGGTCCTGGTGGCCACGGATGCCAGCCTGCGAGGCTGGGGAGCAGTCACACAGGGAAGGAATATCCAGGGCTTATGGTCAAGCCTGGAGACATCACTTCACATAAATGTCCTGAAGCTAAGGGCCATTTACAATGCTCTAAGCTTAGCAAGACCTCTGCTTCAAGGTCAGCCGGTGTTGATCCAGTGGGACAACATTACGGCAGTCACCCACGTAAACAGACAGGGTGCCACAAGAAGCAGGAGGGCAATGGCAGAAGCTGCAAGGATTCTTCGCGGGGCGAAAAACCATGTGATAGCACTGTCAGCAGTTTTCATTCCGGGAGTGGACAACTGGGAAGCAGTTTTCCTCAGCACGACCTCCACCCGGGAGAGTAAGGACTTCACCCAGAAGTCTTCCACATGATTATAAACCGTTGGGAAAAACTCGACAGGTATTGCGCCACGTCAAGGGACCCTCAGGCAATAGCTGTAGATGCTCTGGTAACACCGTGGGTGTACCAATCAGTGTATGGGTTCCCTCCTCTGCCTCTCATACCCAAGGTACTGAGATTGATAAGATGGAGAGGAGTAAGCACTATATTAGTGGCTCCGGATTGGCCAAGAAGGAATTGGTAACCGGAACTTCAAGAGATGCTCACGGAGGATCCGTAGCCTCTACCTCTAAGAAGGGACCTGCTCCAGCAAGGACCTTGTCTGTTCCAAGACTTACCGCGGCTGCGTTGACGGCATGGCGGTTGAACGCCGGATCCTGAAGGAAAAAGGCATTCCGGATGAAGTCATCCCTATCCTGATCAAAGCCAGGAAGGATGTAACCGCAAAACATTATCACCGCATTTGGTGAAAATATGTTGCGTGGTGCGAGGCCAGTAAGGCTCGACGGAGGAAATTCAACTGGGTCGATTCCTACATTTCCTGCAAACAGGAGTATCTATGGGCCTGAAATTGGGGTCCATTAAGGTTCAAATTTCGGCTCTGTCAATTTTCTTCCAAAAAAGAACTAGCTTCAGTCCCTGAAGTTCAGACATTTGTTAAAGGGGTACTGCATATACAGCCTCCTTTTGTGCCTTTAGTGGCACTTTTGGGATCTCCAGGTGGTTTTTGGGTTCCAAAAGTCACATTGGTTTGACACACTTAAATCTGTGGAGTTAAAATATTTCACAGAAAAAGTGGTCATGCTGTTGGCTCTGGCCTGGGCCAGGCGCGTGTCAGAATTGGTGGCTTTATCCTGTAAAAGCCCTTATCTGATTTTCCATTCGGACAGGGCGGAATTGAGGACTCGTCCTCAGTTTCTCCCTAAGGTGGTTTCAGCGTCTCACCTGAACCAAACCTATTGTGGTGCCTGCGGCTACTAGGGACTTGGAGGACTCCAAGTTGCTAGACGTTGTCAGGACCCGGAAAATATATGTTTCCAGGACGGCTGGAGTCAGGAAATCTGACTCGCTGTTTATCCTCTATGCACCCAACTAGCTGGGTGCTCCTGCTTCTAAGCAGACTATTGCTCGTTGGATTTGTAGTACAATTCAGCTTGCACATTCTGTGGCAGGCCTGCCACAGCCAAAAAATCTGTAAATGCCCACTCCACAAGGAAGGTGGGCTCATCTTGGGCAGCTGCCCGAGGGGTCTCGGCTTTACAACTTTGCCGAGCAGTTACTTGGTCAGGAGCAAATACGTTTGTAAAATTCTACAAATTTGATACCCTGGCTGAGGAGGACCGGGAGTTCTCTCATTGGGGGCTGCAGAGTCATCCGCACTCTCCCGCCCGTTTGGGAGCTTTGGTATAATCCCCATGGTCCTTACGGAGTTCCCAGCATCCACTAGGACGTCAGAGAAAATAAGAATTTACTTACCGATAATTCTATTTCTCGTAGTCCGTAGTGGATGCTGGGCGCCCATCCCAAGTGCGGATTGTCTGCAATACTGGTACATAATTATTGTTACCAAAAAATTCGGGTTATTGTTGTAGTGAGCCATCTTTTCGAGAGGCTTCTCTATTATCATGCTGTTAACTGGGTTCAGATCACAAGTTGTACAGTGTGATTGGTGTGGCTGGTATGAGTCTTACCCGGGATTCAAAATCCTTCCTTATTGTGTACGCTCGTCCGGGCACAGTATCCTAACTGAGGCTTGGAGGAGGGTCATAGGGGGAGGAGCCAGTGCACACCAGGTGATCCTAAAGCTTTCTTTAGATGTGCCCTGTCTCCTGCGGAGCCGCTATTCCCCATGGTCCTTACGGAGTTCCCAGCATCCACTACGGACTACGAGAAATAGAATTATCGGTAAGTAAATTCTTATTTTTTTCAATATTGTCACGTGTCTGGACCACACTGTATTATTATTTGTCCCCATCTTCAAACACACAAATGTAGGAATTGCGAACGTTAAGGGAGAATGATGACAAATTGAGATGTCTTCAGTTCTGTTTTATTGCATACCCTCCAACTGTACCTTTTTGGCAGGTACAATACGTTTTTTTTATGGTCTGTACCTGCTAAAAAGGGCTTTGTACTGATTTTTGACTCTCCAAATTTACATTGGACGTATAGGAGAGGGGGCGTGGCCACCCTTCCTTTGCTTGTGGCCACGCCCCCTTTCGTAATTTGTACTGGTTTTTATGTGTAAAATGTTGGAGATTATGTTATTGCAATATTTAAATCGTAAAGTAGAAACACAAATTGAGACCTAAGACAGGTGGCCTAGACAGGTCAGTTCCATGATTTTGTACCCAGGGCGCTCCCATGTAAACCCTCACATTTCCGTGGGATATTGTGCAAATGTGGTTTGTTAAATAGGGCCCCTTGGGGCTATACAAGAGGTATGGAACAGCTGTATATTCCATATGGAAAACAGGCACAATAGGACAAAATCCAATATTGTGCTGCAAGTTCCTGTTACCATGCATCTCATGCTCCTGATTTATGCACTGTGGACACTCCTTATTGAAATATTGTAAACCCATTCTTCCTGAAGCTTTAGGGTCTATTTACTAAGCCTTGAATGAAGATAAAGTACCAGCCAACCAGCTCCTGTCATTTTGTCAAATGAATCTACGGCTACTCATCAAACAAAACATTAATACGGGCAGGGCCGTCTTTTCGTATGGGCTCAATGGGCTCTTGCCCAAGGGCCCCAGGAGTATAAGGGCCCTAGGCTGATAGCTGAGGGTCCCCTCTTTCCAGGGGTACCAGATGTTTGAAAATCGGCCCTGGGGAACCGGAGATATCGGACTTGAAAGCAGTGGTCCCCAACCAAGCCTGTTAATTGTTCTTCCCAGCCAGATATCTCGGGTTTTGACTGACTTAGAGTTTTTCTGAGGGTATAATCCAAAAGCTGCGACTCTCCCCTTTTGGTGGACACTGACAGCTTGTCTCTACTATGCCCAGAACTAGAGATATCAGCCTTCCAGCAGCCAGTCCCTGCTCCAGCTCCACACGCCTAATGTACAGTTTTAGATTTTCATTGGTGAATTGCTTTGGCTCCTGAAGTCTGATCCCCAACTCCGCAGAACCTCCTGAAAGATGGGACTCTGTAGTTTTTTTTATCCCATTCAAAGCTAAGAAATATATTTTCAGGAACTTGAGATATCTGCAGTCAAGCAAGCTGCCCTCCCACCGGAAAATGATAAATATTAAGCCCACTCCACTATCCACCCCTCCCCTGCGCATTAAACACCCCCTACCACCCTGGAAGTCATGTACCGGGGCCCCTTCATTCAGCCCAATTCCCCCTTCCACAGTTTAGCCCCATCTGTGCAGTAAAAAGAGTAATTAGCAGAAATTACTGCTCCAGCTCCTACATGCTGAGCGGAATATAGAACACCCCCTACTGCCCGCGGGACATCAAAGCTGCCGCTGATAGCACCCCCAACCCCTGCCGCTGGAGGACGGGTAGGGGGCCCAGTGCATTGCTGTGCCCAGGGGCCTACACTGCTTTTAAGATGGCCCTGAATACGGAGTATCCATGAGATGTCCACAATGTATCACACAAACATCCAGTACTGACACACTCTGCTGCCGTTCCTTCACTATTACAGATATCAGTGACTTACTGCAGGACAGTGATGCATTATTGTGTTCTCAGGTAAAGTAAACCAGTGCTTCCAGCCTGCTTATCTTTCGCATTCACTGTCCTCTCAAGGATTACTGGCAGAAAGAAATGGTACTGCTTTAATATGTATTCCACCACAGCTAGCAGTGCTACTAATCTGGTCCTCAAGGATGACTCTTGGTTCTGGTCGCAGATTTATGTAAGCTTGCAGCAGTGATGCAAGTAGAAAAAATGTCTTACAGGTACTGTATGCGCGCGCCAAAAAATGGGTGTGGCCAAATGCCACATGGGGCATGGCCAATGAAAATGGGGGCGTGATACACATATGGGGGGAGGGGCAGATACACATATGACCCCAATAGTGCCAGGTACATGTTGCCCCACAGTGCCAGATATACATTGCCCCACATTGCCAGATATACATTGCCTCACAGTGCCAGATATACATTGCCTCACAGTACCAGATACACATTGCCCCACAGTGCCAGATACACAAATGCTCCCAGAGTGCCAGATACACAAATGCCCCCACAGTGCCAGATACACAAATGCCGCCACAGTGCCAGATATGCCCCCAGTGCCAGATATGTCCCCTGTGCCAGATACAGAAATGCCCCCAGTGCCAGATACACATGTCCCCCCAGTGCCAGATATGCCCCCAGTGCCAGATACACATGTCCCCGTAGTGCCAGATATGCCCCCAGTGCCAGATACACATGTCCCCCCAGTGCCAGATATGCCCCCAGTGCCAGATACACATGTCCCCGTAGTGCCAGATATGCCCCCAGTGCCAGATATACATGCCCCCCAGTGCCAGATATGCCCTCAGTGTCAGATATGCCCCCAGTGCCAGATACACATGTCCCCCCAGTGTCAGATATGCCCCCAGTGCCAGATACACATGTCCCCCCAGTGTCGGATATGCCCCCAGTGCCAGATACACATTTCCCCCCAGTGTCAGATATGCCCCCAGTGCCAGGTATACGTGCCACTTCCCCTGCTGCTGCTGCTGTCCTGTGTGTGTGTGTGTGTGTGTGTGTAAGGGAATGAGAGCGCAACCTGTGCCTCTCCTGCCCCTCAGTCTCCAGTGGCAGTGCGGGTGTCTTCCTTCAATTCTGCGCCGATCTGTGAATCAATCAAACCTCGCGGTCCAGCAGCCTTGGCTAAACCGTACCCACCCGTACCCGCCCACTTGCACCGCTGGTTTGCAGCCATCTAAATATACTGCATATCTATATCGGCAAACTCTGCATGTGCAACGGGCACATCGCGCCTGAGTGGCCTTACACATTGCGGCCACATACCGTAAGGATGCGGGTGCAGTGTTATTGCGAGCAGCGGGCATTCGCAGGGCGGCGATGTGGCATTGGGGGTGCATGGCAGGCCGAACGGGGGCATTCCAGAAGTATTTTCGGGGCAGCTGCATGATGTCACATACAGCCTCTCACCGCACGCCCTAGACCCATTTTTTAAATACTCACCTCTCCGGAGTCACCCGCTGGCGGTAGCATCTCTAAACACATCTCTGGTAGATGGTGCAGTGTCCGGAGATTTGCGCATGTGAAGTAACAAAATCTCTAGGAAAATGGCCACCGCGACATTTTCCCGGAGGTCTGCGCATGCACACTAGACTCTGGGAAAGCGCTAGGGACCCTAATGACCCTTGTGCCCAGAGTCTACAGCGCTGCTGGCTAGAGAGGAGGGGGCCCATGGGTCTACTCCTTTCTAGAAGTGCCCCTGGGACTAAGAGTTCATCTCATTAAAAATGTGCAGAAATGTAGCTCTGCCTCAGTACTCTAAAAACTCAGAAATAAATGTATGACCCAAAGTGGGTGCTATTATTATGTAGCCTAGAACCACCAAAGCAGAGACTCTTTGGTGTAGCTGGTGGAAAATCATGTCTTTGCAAATATATGAAACTGAGATCTCTGCATTGTTATTATTAAGTAGTATGTAAATCTCATTTTCTGGTCCTTTACATTGTGCTGGGATGTGGCCCATAATAAGTGGGCGTACATATGTTTATATGTTATTCTTAGTGTGGCAGGTTGGATATTGGTGAGTTTTGCAAGTGTCAGCTATCTAAAATATTTAAGGTAGCGTCTAGTTTCCCTTCGTGGAGAGGACCTTTCCCATAAACCCCTGGGTCCATGTCACAAATTATTTTTAATAGTAACCTATGGCGAGCGAATCGAGACACCGAGCCTGAAGCGTGGTGAGCAAAGCGAGGGGGGGAGGGTCCAATGTTGCATAGAAAAAAAAAATAGCCTCAAACGAACGGAGAATGGAGAAAACATTTAGGTGCTGGAAGGTCGGAAGCTCTCTCCTGCCCTCTCGTTATGTCACTTCCAGGTCCTTATCACGAAGGGAGCATAGACACAACCAAATATTTAATTGGGTAGAGCTATTCTGAGGGTGTATGGCACGGTGACATGCATAGTATAAGTCAGAGACTAATTGCCTATTGACATTAAGATTTAGAACCGCTGGTTTAGCTCAATAATTAATGAGGGACTACCAGATCTGACAAATAATTAACCCTAGTGTGTATGCGTGTACATGTGGTAGGGAACATAAATTGTAAGCTTCACTGGGGCAGGGACTGATGTGAATGGCGAAATATTCTCTGTAAGGCGCTGCGGAATATGTGTGCGCTATATAAATAACTGGTAATTATAATAAATAAATACTGTACTACCACTGGGAGAGATGGCAACTACCAGGGCGTTATTTAAATCAGTCTGGTGCTGATTCTTGGGGCCCAGTACAGGTGTCCCCTATGACCCCCACTGTCACCGACCCTGGTGATACCTACCCACAGCTTGTAACAAGCTGGTTTTATTGGCCAAGAGCTCCCCATCAAGTTTTGCTCGTCAGTTAATCCTGACATGGCATTTCACTTTGACAGTCCTCATGTGCTTCATATCTCCCTAGAGCACAGAATGTTATGGCAGCTAGTCAGATGTTATGGCAGCTAGTCAGGGCGCCATCCTGAATGTGTTACTCATATTCCTCTGATAACTGTAATCCAACCACAATTTGCTTTGTTTCATTCTCCATCACCAATAACAACAGTTTTACATACACATGAGATAAATACAATGAGTGTGTGAGCAGGAGATAAGAGCAGAAAGTACCTCTCCCCCTGACTGTGACTATTTATATACTCTCCTTCACCCACACCGGGCTTCTTCCTCCACGGTTTTATCCTGCTGCTCTGCACAAAGTGGTCCTGTGAATGACGCGTAGCTTTATTTTAGGATCATGACGTGCGGTGGGGTGAGGCAGGTGAGGCAGAGCCTTTCCTGTCATACTTACGTTTAAACCAGAGTTTTGACTGAATGAAGTATATGAAAAATACTAATAATTTGTTGGAAATATCTTCTTTGCATTATTCTAATAATTTTTATAGCCCAAACTCTGGAGTAAAAAGTCTATGGCAGGTGAGGCAGTGCCTCCCCTGCTTATCTTTTCCGCACATCTCTGATTAAAACTCACCAAATTTCCAGGAGTTTATACTGCTGCACCTGTGTATAATGCCCAGATGTACCCTTTGGCTCATATATTGCATGGAATTCAGGCTCTGAGGTTAGGCAGTGCCTCCTGAGCCATTTAGCGATGGTGAGAAGGGATCACAATGAGGAAGGGAATTACTGTACAGAATCAGAAATACAAAGAAGCTCAGATGCATAATGTTTCCCTGTCAGTCACTGAGTGAGACAGCTTACGGTAGGTCCTCTTACAAGAGAGAGTGCGCTTTACAATGAAGTTAGCAGTACTGTCAAGCTGGTAGAAAAAAGACTGGTGTAAATGGGATTCAACGAAACAATATGCAGTTCTAAAGATAAGATGTCACCTATAGGGACAGAGGTAATGTACATGCAGGGAGGTGTGTGAGAAGACAGAGTTATACAGGGGAAGAAACTGGACCAGCTGAGCAATGACAGATGATGATCCAGTACAGGTAAGAGATGAATCTACGGCTACTCATCAAACAAAACATTCACCTCTTTACACACCCGTTCTGTTTCTGCCCTCAAGGATGCTGTATCATTATTTCAGCTCGCTACCCCCGGAGTAGCGGGGCACCCAGCCTTTTCACAGCTAAACCTGATTACTATGGGCGCAATATGCGCGATAACGGAGATCATTTTAGAAAGGAAATTGGGCGTGATATATCATTTGAATCTCACCCTAATACGGAGTATCCATGAGATGTCCAGAATGTATCACACAAACATCCAATACTGACACACACTCTGCTGCGCGTTCCTTCACTATTACAGATATCAGTGACTTACTGCAGGACAGTGATGCATTATTATATGGGCGCATGCAGTAGCGGATCTTGCCACGGGCAAGCAGGACTTTTGCCCGAGGCGCCGCCTTCCGGAGGGCGCCGCACCAGGGCAAGATCCGCTGCTGCTGTGTGCCCCCCCCCCCCCCCTCCGCTGCCGCTGTGAAGGGAAACTAGACGCTACGCGTTTAGTTTCCCTTCGTGGAGAGGACCTTTGCTGTGCGGTGCGCGATGACGTCATCATTTCAGTCTGTACATCATTTCAGTCTGTACAGGGGGTGTAAATGACCACACCCCCTGTACGAAGCCACGCCACCTATTGCCGCCTGGGGCGTACAGAGCGCCAGAACCGGCCCTGGGCGCATGCCCCATGTTCTCAGGTACAGTAAACCAGTGCTTCCAGCCGGCTTATCTTTCGCATCCACTGTCCTCTCAGGAATTACTGGCAGAAAGAAATGGTACTGCTTTAATGTGTATTCCACCACAGCTAGCAGTGCTACTAATCTGGTCCTCAGATGACTCTTGGTTCTGATCGCTGATTTAAGCTTGCAGCCATCTAAATGTACTGAACTGCCCGCATGCTAATGAAAAATAAGGCATGTACATGCAAGATAAATAATGGGGGGATTTCCAGTTGCCCGGATACCCCCGTTCCGCATAGCCTGGCCAGCAGTCACTGCATGCCGTATAAAGGGCAAAATGGAGCTGCTGCAAATGCCCAGTGGGAGCAGATTTTCCTACCAAGTCTGCTGTGTGTGTGTTATGTGTGTGTGGGTCTGATTGCTCAATCATCACACCAGAGAGATAATCTGGTAAGTAGCTTGACAATGATCATTGGGCATGTACCAGTGACGTCATAAGGTGAGTGTGGGGGGCGGGGGCCCGCACCCGGGTGTCCCCGTTGGAGGGAGTGACACCAAAATGCCAGAACCTCTGCAGTGACAGGAGCCGGGTGCTGCAGTGTGACAGTTTCCTACAGCACCTGGCTCCTGTCATAGATGAGGAGCCGACAGCGCAGGAAGACTGGGCACGCCCTCGGAGTGACAATCTGAGGATCCCTGCGAGGCCACATCCCCTCTATATATGGCCACACCTCCTTTATGAACAACCATGCCTCTTTTTCACCGCAAGTGTGCCTCTGGTGTGCTGGGAGATGAAGGATGCACACCGGGTGTCGCCATTTCCGGTGACGCCTCTGTCCTGTACATAACATATCTGAAGTACTATATTACATAAACTGCACTTTGTAGCTCGTTCCATGCTAAATATACATCCTCCATGATCTGGCAATCAAACATTTGGGAACCCCCCTCTAGAAATCCTGCATTTGCCACTGCACAGGTATGTTACAAATTCCTTTCCTCTAATTATCCCCTTCTACCCGTTGCCTGTTCTGTGTGGTTATGAAATTCATCTTTGGACATTCCTTGCGTAAGTGTAGGTAAATCAATTAACAAAAGGAGATGGCTGATGTTTGAGGTTATAGGTTGCCTTCTAGAATAAAACAACACGCCATAGAAATTTCCATCCCGGCTCATAGGGTGACTGGTTGTCCTAACTCTGCCTTGCGGTACAGATTGTAGAAAAGTTACTGTATTACAGAGCAACCTGAGTGGGCTTTACCATTCTTGGGGTATATGGATCCCTCTCAACAGCAGCGGAGCATAGCTCGATACCACCCATTGCCAACACAGTCACAAACTCTTGACATCATGGGAGTGGACAGGGCCATTAGCAGGGGAAGCAGTTGCCATCCTGGCACTCAGGATGCCGGAACACTGGCGCCAGAATCCTGACACTTGTCAGGACACAGATGCCGAAATCCTGACAGCTGACATTCCGAATGTAAGTTTCAGGGATAGGTTAGGGTTAGGCTGCGGGAAGGGAGGGTTAGGTTGTGGGAGGGGAGGGTTAGGTTGTGGGAGGGGAGGGTTAGGCTTAGGCGGGGGGAAGGGGGGTTAGGGTCAGGCTCAGGATAGGAGGGTTAGGAGAGAGAGTGGGGAGAAGGTTAGAATACTTACCCAACTGTCGGGATAGTGGCTGGGTTGGAGTTCTGGATGCTCTGGATGCTCTGGCTCTACACACTGCAGGGTGCGTGCCTGATGCTCTGGATGGCTCTACACACTGCAGGGTGCGTGCCTGATGCTCTGGATGTCTCTACACACTGCAGGGTGCGTGCCTGATGCTCTGGATGTCTCTACACACTGCAGGGTGCGTGCCTGATGCTCTGGATGTCTCTACACACTGCAGGGTGCGTGCCTGGATGCTCTGGATGGCTCTACACACTGCAGGGTGCGTGCCTGATGCTCTGGATGTCTCTACACACTGCAGGGTGCGTGCCTGATGCTCTGGGTGGCTCTACACACTGCAGGGTGCGTGCCTGGATGCTCTGGATGGCTCTACACACTGCAGGGTGCGTGCCTGATGCTCTGGATGTCTCTACACACTGCAGGGTGCGTGCCTGATGCTCTGGATGGCTCTACACACTGCAGGGTGCGTGCCTGATGCTCTGGATGTCTCTACACACTGCAGGGTGCGTGCCTGATGCTCTGGATGTCTCTACACACTGCAGGGTGCGTGCCTGGATGCTCTGGATGGCTCTACACACTGCAGGGTGCGTGCCTGATGCTCTGGATGTCTCTACACACTGCAGGGTGCGTGCCTGGTGCTCTGGATGGCTCTACACACTGCAGGGTGCGTGCCTGATGCTCTGGATGTCTCTACACACTGCAGGGTGCGTGCCTGATGCTCTGGATGTCTCTACACACTGCAGGGTGCGTGCCTGATGCTCTGGATGGCTCTACACACTGCAGGGTGCGTGCCTGATGCTCTGGATGTCTCTACACACTGCAGGGTGCGTGCCTGATGCTCTGGATGTCTCTACACACTGCAGGGTGCGTGCCTGGATGCTCTGGATGGCTCTACACACTGCAGGGTGCGTGCCTGATGCTCTGGATGTCTCTACACACTGCAGGGTGCGTGCCTGATGCTCTGGATGGCTCTACACACTGCAGGGTGCGTGCCTGATGCTCTGGATGGCTCTACACACTGCAGGGTGCGTGCCTGGATGCTCTGGATGCTCTGGCTCTACACACTGCAGGGTGCGTGCCTGATGCTCTGGATGGCACTACACACTGCAGGGTGCGTGCCTGATGCTCTGGATGGCTCTACACACTGCAGGGTGCGTGCCTGATGCTCTGGATGGCTCTACACACTGCAGGGTGCGTGCCTGATGCTCTGGGTGGCTCTACACACTGCAGGGTGCGTGCCTGATGCTCTGGATGGCTCTACACACTGCAGGGTGCGTGCTTGGATGCTCTGGATGGCTCTACACACTGCAGGGTGCGTGCCTGATGCTCTGGGTGGCTCTACACACTGCAGGGTGCGTGCCTGGATGCTCTGGATGGCTCTACACACTGCAGGGTGCGTGCCTGGTGCTCTGGATGTCTCTACACACTGCAGGGTGCGTGCCTGATGCTCTGGATGGCTTTACACACTGCAGGGTGCGTGCCTGATACTCTGGATGTCTCTACACACTGCAGGGTGCGTGCCTGGATGCTCTGGATGGCTCTACACACTGCAGGGTGCGTGCCTGATGCTCTGGATGGCTCTACACACTGCAGGGTGCGTGCCTGATGCTCTGGATGGCTCTACACACTGCAGGGTGCGTGCCTGATGCTCTGGATGGCTCTACACACTGCAGGGTGCGTGCCTGATGCTCTGGATGGCTCTACACACTGCAGGGTGTGTGCCTGGATGCTCTGGGTGGCTCTACACACTGCAGGGTGCGTGCCTGGATGCTCTGGATGGCTCTACACACTGCAGGGTGCGTGCCTGATGCTCTGGATGGCTCTACACACTGCAGGGTGCGTGCCTGGATGCTCTGGGTGGCTCTACACACTGCAGGGTGCGTGCCTGATGCTCTGGATGGCTCTACACACTGCAGGGTGCGTGCCTGGATGCTCTGGGTGGCTCTACACACTGCAGGGTGCGTGCCTGATGCTCTGGATGGCTCTACACACTGCAGGGTGCGTGCCTGATGCTCTGGATGGCTCTACACACTGCAGGGTGCGTGCCTGATGCTCTGGATGGCTCTACACACTGCAGGGTGCGTGCCTGGATGCTCTGGGTGGCTCTACACACTGCAGGGTGCGTGCCTGGGTGCTCTGGATGTCTCTACACACTGCAGGGTGCGTGCCTGGATGCTCTGGGTGGCTCTACTCACTGCAGGGTGCGTGCCTGGATGCTCTGGATGGCTCTACACACTGCAGGGTGCATGCCTGATGCTCTGGATGGCTCTACACACTGCAGGGTGCGTGCCTGATGCTCTGGATGGCTCTACACACTGCAGGGTGCATGCCTGATGCTCTGGATGGCTCTACACACTGCAGGGTGCATGCCTGATGCTCTGGATGGCTCTACACACTGCAGGGTGCGTGCCTGATACTCTGGATGTCTCTACACACTGCAGGGTGCGTGCCTGATGCTCTGGATGGCACTACACACTGCAGGGTGCGTGCCTGGATGCTCTGGATGGCACTACACACTGCAGGGTGCGTGCCTGGATGCTCTGGATGGCTCTACACACTGCAGGGTGCGTGCCTGATACTCTGGATGTCTCTACACACTGCAGGGTGCGTGCCTGGATGCTCTGGGTGGCTCTACACACTGCAGGGTGCGTGCCTGGATGCTCTGGATGGCTCTACACACTGCAGGGTGCGTGCCTGATTCTCTGGATGGCTCTACACACTGCAGGGTGCGTGCCTGGATGCTCTGGGTGGCTCTACACACTGCACGGTGCGTGCCTGATACTCTGGATGTCTCTACACACTGCAGGGTGCGTGCCTGATGCTCTGGATGGCACTACACACTGTAGGGTGCGTACCTGGATGCTCTGGGTGGCTCTACACACTGCAGGGTGCGTGCCTGATGCTCTGGATGTCTCTACACACTGCAGGGTGCGTGCCTGGGTGCTCTGGGTGGCTCTACACACTGCAGGGTGCGTGCCTGGATGCTCTGGGTGGCTCTACACACTGCAGGGTGCGTGCCTGGATGCTCTGGATGGCTCTACACACTGCAGGGTGCGTGCCTGGATGCTCTGGGTGGCTCTACACACTGCAGGGTACGTGCCTGATGCTCTGGATGGCACTACACACTGCAGGGTGCGTGCCTGATGCTCTGGATGGCTCTACACACTGCAGGGTGCGTGCCTGGATGCTCTGGGTAGCTCTACACACTGCAGGGTGCGTGCCTGGATGCTCTGGATGACTCTACACACTGCAGGGTGCGTGCCTGATTCTCTGGATGGCTCTACACACTGCAGGGTGCGTGCCTGATTCTCTGGATGGCTCTAAACACTGCAGGGTGCGTGCCTGGGTGCTCTAGATGCTCCAGTGGGCACTAAAGCAGTGCTACTGGCTAAGGTGCATCCCAGGCATCTTGATAGCCAAAGACAATTTTAAAAACAATATAGAGAATTGGTGCAAACAATACAAAATATAAGAAAAATTAAATAAAGCTGAACACCTGAAAATGTACCACAATTATATCTGCCGCTCTCAGACTGGTGAGCTGGAGTCTCACTTAAAGAAACACCAAAAATAGAAGAAGAATAATGGGAGCGCATATACAATTGTAAAATTAGCAATATTTTAATCTGCATATATAATATAAAAACACATAGATTGCATTAAAATCGATTAATTTAGCTTGATCCCTCCTGTGGAGATTTGAACACAGTCTCATATAATATAAGCGTACCCGGTAATTAGATATAAAGTTCCATACAATGGGACCATTAGTAATGTAGCCAGAATCCCATCACAGATTACTTGTATTATATGCTCACTGCTGCTGGGGTTCTTTTGGCATATACTCCCAATTCGGCAAAGCAGCAGTGGTAGATGGTGTGCACCAGATGATGATGGCGCGCCAAAGGTGTATATAGAGAATTGGTCTGAGGAGATCACAGGTATAGCCTCCAATAGAGCCCAGACTCAGCCGTCGGCAGTGAGGATGACAATGGTATTGCAGCTCTCCGCAGGCGCAAGCAGGAGAACGCGGCTGCAGGGCTGGATTAATCCTTGGGGGTGCCCGGGGCACTCAAGGCAGGGAGGCCTTGTGCATACCTTCCAACATGTTCCATTCCAGGAGGGACAAAATGCTCCGCCTCCACTCCAGGCCCATCAGTAGACGTGTTCCGCCTCCCAGCCCTGTCCCACTCCCAGCACACTGACTGCAGTGCACAGAGGAGTCGCGGCTGCAGCTAAGAGAAAAAGCGAGAGCCGGCAGTCAGTAAGTACTCTGTCTGTGTACCACCAAGCACCAACACTAATTATATAGTGGCATGCTGCATCATATAATATATCATAATATCATATATATATATATATATATATACACATATATATATATATATATATATATATTGTAACACTGTAGGGGTGCAAGGTGCCTTTTCCTGGGGAATATGGCAGCACACAGCAGCTGAGGAACAACACAAGTCCAGTTTCTGGCACAACTGACCCCGGCCAGTTTTATTGAAACAGAAAATAAAACAAACCCCAAAATAAAAATACCTTGCCTGTCCGGCACTAACTAAACATAAGATGTTCCTAACTGTCACTAAACAAAACACAGAGTTCTTCAGTACATACTGTATAGCTTACTTGCATCAGAAAGCGTGTCTCTCACACACAGATCCTGCAGCCTTCCCAGGCAGTCTGCCCATACTAATCAGGTTAGAAGCACTATATCACTCTTACACAGCTGAAACCCTGATTAGCCCTCTATGAGGCCAAAGACCCGAACTGGGCCCAATGTCTAGAACTCGCCTTATCTCTCTCTCAGAGCCTTTACCCAGCTTTTACAGCAAACTGAAAAGGTTCAGACAAAACAAAAAGCATTTTTCCTAGAAGTTAACATTTTCTAAAACATGTAAGACAAGAACCTGGGACAAATATACCTGCCCTCAAACACTATCCCAGTGTTCTTGTCACATATCCCCCTCCCCTGTTTCGACCTAGGGGCCGGAACACTTGTAGCCCCCAAACAGAAGATGCGAGACAATGCATCTGCGTTGGCCAATTGTGTTCCCGGTCTATGTTCGACAGTAAACTTAAAGTCCTGCAACGCTAGAAACCATCTAGTTACACGAGCATTCTTGCCTCTATTTACATACATCCATTTTAAAGGGGCATGGTCTGTCACTAGTCTGAATTGTCTACCCAAGAGGTAATATCTCAAGGTATCTAGTGCCCACTTAATGGCCAAAGCCTCCTTTTCCACAATGGCATACCTTTTTTCATGCTCATTGAGTTTCCTACTCAAATAAATGATAGGGTGTTCGTCCCCATCTCTGGTTTGGGACAGCACAGCACCTATCCCTACCTCTGAGGCATCTGTCTGTACCACAAATTCTTTTGAAAAATCTGGCGTTATCAACACCGGTTGTGAACACAAAGCCACTTTTAACGCTTGGAACGCCTTTTCTGCATCAGGGTTCCATTTCACCACATTTGACTGCTTCCCTTTGGTAAGGTCTGACAACGGCACCGCTGTGGTCGCAAAATTAGGAATAAACCGTCTATAGTACCCAGTAATTCCCAAAAAAGCCCTTACCTGTTTTTTATTCACTGGACGAGGCCAGTTTTGAATAGCATCAACTTTATTCAATTGGGGCCTAATCAGACCTCTGCCTATGGTGAAGCCCAAGTATTTGACCTCCTCCATTGCGAGGCAGCACTTCTTTGGGTTAGCAGTTAACCCTGCCTCTCTGATTGAGTCCAGTACTGCTTGTACTTTAACCAAATGTGACCCCCAGTCTGTACTGTGAATTACCACATCATCCAAATAGGCAGCTGCATATTTTCTATGGGGCCTCAAAATTTTATCCATCGCCCGTTGAAAGGTTGCTGGAGCCCCATGCAACCCAAAGGGTAACATCTTATACTGGTACAGCCCCTCCGGAACCGAAAAGGCTGTTTTTTCTTTGGCGCTATCAGATAAAGGTATTTGCCAGTAACCTTTGGTCAGGTCCAATGTGGTGAGAAACCTGGCTGTTCCCAGCCTTTCTACAAGCTCATCCACACGGGGCATGGGGTATGCGTCAAACTTGGACACCTCATTTAACTTACGAAAGTCATTACAGAAGCGTATGCTACCGTCGGGCTTCGGGATGAGCACTATGGGACTGGACCACTCACTGTTAGACTCCTCTATGACTCCAAGTTCTAACATGGTTTTAACTTCCTTAGAAATAGCTTCTCGCTGAGCTTCAGGAATCCTATATGGCTTTAAATGAACCCTGACCCCTGGTTCTGTGACAATGTCATGTTTTATTATGGTCGTTCGGCCAGGCAGCTCTGAAAATACCTCCCTATTTTGGATGAGAAATTCTTTAACCTGATTGTTCTGATCAGCTGATAATGTCTCTGACACCTTCACTGCGGGAAGCAACCGGGGTGAAGACACCGAAGGGCAAGGCTCCGCTGACAGAGACAACCTATCTTTCCAGGGTTTGATTAAGTTAACATGGTAGATCTGTTCGGGTTTTCTCTTTCCCGGCTGGTATACTTTGTAATTAACCTCATTCACTTTTTCCCTAATCTCAAATGGACCCTGCCATTTAGCTAGGAATTTGCTTTCCACAGTGGGTACCAAAACAAGAACTCTATCTCCAGGAGCAAATTCCCGTATCTTGGCACTCCGGTTATAGACCCTCTGTTGAGCACTTTGGGCCTGTTCCATGTGCTCTCTGACAACAGGTACCACGGCTGCAATCCTATCCTGCATTTGGGTTACATGCTCAATAACGCTTCTATAAGGAGTGGGCTGTCCTTCCCACGTCTCTTTGGCAACATCCAACAGCCCCCTGGGGTGTCTACCATACAACAAATCAAATGGAGAAAACCCCGTAGAGGACTGAGGAACTTCTCTGATGGCCATTAACAAGTAGGGCAACAAACAATCCCAGTTTTTCCCATCTCTCTCAACAACCTTTTTTAACATACTTTTTAATGTTTTATTAAACCTTTCCACCAACCCGTCAGTTTGGGGATGGTAGATGGACGTCCTGAGGTGAGTGACCTTAAATAACTTGCACAATTCTTTCATGATCCTTGACATAAATGGAGTACCTTGGTCAGTCAAAATTTCTTTTGGTATTCCCACTCTACTAAATACCTGCACCAGCTCCCTAGCTATCGCCTTGGTTGTGATAGTGCGTAAAGGGACAGCCTCAGGATATCGAGTGGCATAGTCCATAATTACCAGGATATACTGATGGCCCCGAGCAGACTTTAACAAGGGCCCCACGAGATCCATGGCTATTCTGTCAAACGGGACCTCTATAATAGGCATGGGAACTAGTGGGCTCCTGAAATGGGGTCTAGGGGCATGATACTGGCATTCAGGACAGGAAGAACAATATTCAGACACTTCTTTATAAACCCCTGGCCAAAAGAACCTTTGTAAAACTCTTTCAGTGGTTTTTTCTGCCCCTAAATGTCCTGCGGTAACGTGACTATGAGCTAAATCTAGTACCGTTCTCCGATAAGGCTGGGGAACTACCAGCTGTTCCACCACATCCTCACCCCTTTTGACAATGTGGTACAAGAGCTCATTACAGATGGCCATGTGGGGATACGTAACCCTGTCACCTGGTACCACAGGTTCCCCATTAACAATCTTAACATTCTCTCTAGCCTTTATTAAGGTAGGATCCTTTAACTGTTCAGACGCAAACAGATCCTTCTTTACCTCCAGGTCAGGCACGCTTTCAGTTCTAACTACTATGTCTCTGTTCCCGGCAAGAGGGTCCTCACTGGACTCCCCATCTGTCACTTCCCCAGCCAAACTAGCAAAAGGCAAAGGGCCAGAAAGTTCCGAAGACCCACGTACATCCAAAAAATCACCGGTATTATCAACTGGCTTTTTACTTCTCACATCTGTTGATAACCGTGATTCCCACAGTTTCCAAAAATGAGGAAAATCCCTCCCTATTATGGCCTCATGCACCAAGGTAGGGACCAGTCCCACTTTAACCATTGCTGACCCACAACAAGTTTCTATATTCACCTCAGCAGTGGCATAATATTGGGTATCCCCATGTATGCAAGTTACCCCAATAGGTATTTGCTGGACCTTTAAGGGGTTCACTAACCCAGCTTTCACGAGGGTAACTAAACTTCCTGAATCTAGCAAGGCCTCTACCCGGTTACCTTCTAAGAACACATCACACATTTGTTTTTCCAGCTCAGGTGAAGGTACCACAGTACAGGCTAACCTAGCAAAGAAAGACATTCTGCGACATTCAAAGGCAGCATCACATTGCATGGGTTCTTGCGTGACTGGGCAATTGGCAATAACATGACCTGGCATACCACACCTAAAACATTTAACCACACGATTATCAACCCATTTGGGCAGCATAGACCGTTCTAGCCCCATTGGCCTGTTTCCAGGGCCAGTGTTTACAGTCTCTCCAGCCTTGCGTTCTCTTAACCGCCCAGCAACGTTTTCCCACGGAACAGTCTTACCAGTCTTTACTGAAGGGCGCTGTCGAGGATCTATGGGTTGCTGGGTGGTCATCAGTAGTTCCTCTGCTGCCAAATACCTCTCTACCATGTCCACTAATTGGTCAGCAGTACCCGGGTTTCCATGGCTCACCCACTTGCGCAGGACCATGGGCAAAGATCTCAAGTAGCGGTCCATGACGACTCTTTCCACCATCTGGGGACCAGTTAATGTCTCTGGCTGCAGCCATTTTTTTGTTAGCTGAATAAGGTCGTGCATCTGGGAGCGCGGAGGCTTCTCCATGGCGTACAGCCAACGGTGCACCCGTTGTGCTCGTACTGACAGCGTGACTCCCAGGCGGGTCAGGATCTCAGTCTTTAGTTTATCATAGTCCCGAGCCTCAGCAGGGCTTAAATCAAAGTAAGCTTTTTGGGGCTCACCTGACAGGAAAGGTGCCAGCAGACTGGCCCACTGTGCTTTCGGCCAGTTCTCACGCTCGGCAGTCCTTTCAAACGTGGTCAGATAGGCCTCCACATCATCAGCCTCTGTCATTTTCTGCAGGAAGTGACTGGCTCATATAGAACTAGAGCTGGTTGGAGCACTGACGGCCACATCTCCAACCCAAGCTGCAAGTCTCTGCACCACTTCTGCTAAGGCCTCTCTATCCTGACGCTGTAGTCTCCAATTTTCCTCCATTGCCACCTGCTGCTGTCGGTTGGCCTCCTGCTGAGCCGCTGTAGCTTGCAGCAAGGCTTTAAGCAGATCCTCCATGTCAACAGATTTTTCAGGCGGCTTTGCAGCTGCTTTCACCCAGGACATATATCAAACCCTCAGGGGTGAGTCTCAGTAACTTCACACTGGGCTGTATCTGCATAAACCACCGTTTTCTGCAGGCCTCACAAAGCTGCTGCTTTCACTTATACGCAGAACGGCCTGCTCGCATTCTCCACCAAGTTGTAACACTGTAGGGGTGCAAGGTGCCTTTTCCTGGGGAATATGGCAGCACACAGCAGCTGAGGAACAACACAAGTCCAGTTTCTGGTACAACTGACCCCGGCCAGTTTTATTGAAACAGAAAATAAAACAAACCCCAAAATAAAAATACCTTGCCTGTCCGGCACTAACTAAACATAAGATGTTCCTAACTGTCACTAAACAAAACACAGAGTTCTTCAGTACATACTGTATAGCTTACTTGCATCAGAAAGCGTGTCTCTCACACACAGATCCTGCAGCCTTCCCAGGCAGTCTGCCCATACTAATCAGGTTAGAAGCACTATATCACTCTTACACAGCTGAAACCCTGATTAGCCCTCTATGAGGCCAAAGACCCGAACTGGGCCCAATGTCTAGAACTCGCCTTATCTCTCTCTCAGAGCCTTTACCCAGCTTTTACAGCAAACTGAAAAGGTTCAGACAAAACAAAAAGCATTTTTCCTAGAAGTTAACATTTTCTAAAACATGTAAGACAAGAACCTGGGACAAATATACCTGCCCTCAAACACTATCCCAGTGTTCTTGTCACAATATATATATACACACACATACATACACACTGCTCAAAAAAATAAAGGGAACACTAAAATAACACATCCTAGATCTGAATGAATGAAATATTCTTATTAAATACTTTGTTCTTTACATAGTTGAATGTGCTGACACCAAAATCACACAAAAATTATCAATGGAAATCAAATTTATCAACCCATGGAGGTCTGGATTTGGAGTCACACTCAAAATTAAAGTGGAAAAACACACTACAGGCTGATCCAACTTGATGTAATGTCCTTAAAACAAGTCAAAATGAGGCTCAGTAGTGTGTGTGGCCTCCACATGCCTGTATGACCTCCTTACAATGCCTGGGCATGCTCCTGATGAGGTGGCGGATGGTCTCCTGAGGGATCTCCTCCCAGACCTGGACTAAAGCATCCGCCAACTCCTGGACAGTCTGTGGTGCAATGTGGCGTTGGTGGATGGAGCGAGACATGATGTCCCAGATGTGCTCAACTGGATTCAGGTCTGGGGAACGGGCAGGCCAGTCCATAACATCAATGCCTTCGTCTTGCAGGAACTGCTGACACACTCCAGCCACATGATGTCTAGAATTGTCTTGCATTAGGAGGAACCCAGGGCCAACCACACCAGCATATGGTCTCATAAGGGGGTCTGTGGATCTCATCTCGGTACCTAATGGCAGTCAGGCTACCTCTGGCGAGCACATGGAGGGCTGTGCGGCCCCCAAAGAAATTCCACACCACACCATTACTGACCCACTGCCAAACCGGTCATGCTGGAGGATGTTGCAGGCAGCAGACCTTTCTCCTTGGCATCTCCAGACTCTGTCACGTCTGTCACATGTGCTCAGTGAGAACCTGCTTAAATCTGTGAAGAGCACAGGGCGCCAGTGGCGAATTTGCCAATCTTGGTGTTCTCAGGCAAATGCCAAACGTCCTGCGCTGTGTTGGGCTGTAAGCACAACCCCCACCTGTGGACGTCATGCCCTCATACCACCCACATGGAGCCTGTTTCTGATCGTGAGTAGACACATGCACATTTGTGGCTTGCTGGAGGTCATTTTGCAGGGCACTGGCAGTGCTCCTCCTGTTCCTCCTTGCACAAAGGCGGAGGTAGCGGTCCTGCTGCTGGGTTGTTGCCCTCCTACGGCCTCCTCCACATCTCCTGATGTACTGGCCTGTCTCCTGGTAGGGCCTCCATACTCTGGACACTACGCTGACAGACACAGCAAACCTTGCCACAGCTCTCATTGATGTGCCATCCTGGATGAGCTGCACTACCTGAGCCACTTGTGTGAGTTGTAGACTCCGTCTCATGCTACCACTAGAGTGAAAGCACCGGCAGCTTTCAAAAGTGACCAAAACATCAGCCAGAAAGCATAGGAGCTGAGAAGTGGTCTGTGGTCACCACCTGCAGAACAACTCCTTTATTGGGGGTGTCTTGCTAATTGCCTATAATTCCCACCTGTTGTCTATTCCATTTGCACAACAGCATGTGAAATTGATTGTCAATCAGTGTTGCTTCCTAAGTGGACAGTTTGATTTCACAGAAGTGTGATTGACTTGGAGTTACATTGTTTTGTTTAAGTGTTCCCTTTATTTTTTTGAGCAGTGTATATATACATAAAAAAACAATAGGCAAGAACCCACAGCACTCATACATCCGCGGTGCCAGTGGTATTGTGACCACACTATTTAAATAAAAAAATCATACAAATTCTTCACTCACCTAATATTAACACTTCAAACTGTAATTCATCTGAATTCAGGGAATGTTAGTTCCAAAATACATTGGGTTACGTGATGTGATACATACATATATATATATATATATATATATATATATATATATATATATATATATAATATAACCCAAAATGGATGATGTAGAAACACCATCATACAGCACGGCACTGCAGTGTGAGTTTAAGTACATTTAATGCTGCCACTAGTAGCAGCATTAAATCTATTTAAATTCAAACTGCAATGCCGTGCTGTATGACGGTGTTTCTACATCATCCATACTGAGTTATGTAATTTTGAGCAAGGCACACAGACCGCTATGGTGACACTAGGAAGTGCCGGACCAAATTGAACACAATCGATTAGTGCCGAGTTTTCCAACAGTCAGAAAATCGGCACTAATTCGACATGGGTGTATTCAATATCGGACGTTTTCGCCAGTTTTTTAAACCATTTTCGCCCATGCCTTTTCATTTTTTTTTGTCGAATCGAAATAGGCGAAAACGGACCTAAAAACAGGCCAAAATGCCAGCAAATTAGACAAAAATGTGTGTATTGACAGCGAATTCGTGATACACGTGGTTTTTACCAAAGTACCGTCGACAAAACAACCCTAATCTCCTATATATTTGCCTTAGTCTGTGACTCTGTGCTGTAACGCTGGGCGGAGTTACAGTGGTGGGTGGAGTTATTCAAATGAGTCACAGAACTGGGCAAATCTATAGGAGACCAGCAGCAGAAGCAGATGGTATGGGCATGGCACAGGCAGGGGTGCATACCTCCCAGCTCTCTTCAGACAGAAGGAGGGAAACACACACACACACACACACACACACACACACACACACACACACACAACACCACCACCACACGGCGAGAAGGGGGCGTGGTCAACGAAAGGGGCGTGGCTTCACGGGAGGGCACCCGTTTTCGTCAGTGAGGGGGCATGCCCAGCGCTCTGTGAGTTGCTGGCATGCCCCCAAGGGCAGATTATGAGTCTGGGGTCCCAGGGCACTTAAGACAAGGGGCCCTATCTCATTGCTGTGCCTGCTGTGGGATTGGGGGCGTGGCCTAATCGCACCCGCGAAGCCACACCCCCTTATGCAAATTCCAGACTTTTTTTTTTATGGGATTTTGGCCCCTCAGCTAGAGGTAAATCCAGAGGAGGTGGTCGCTCCCCCCTACACACCCGCACAGGCAGAAGAAAGCAGGGAGACTGCTGCCTCCCTGCAACACCACAGACCTGCCTACACGTAGCAGCGTGTGCTGACTGTAACACAATGGCCCTCATTCCGAGTCGTTCGCTCGGTAATTTTCATCGCATCACAGTGAAATTCCGCTTAGTACGCATGCGCAATATTCGCACTGCGACTGCGCCAAGTAATTTTACAATGAAGATAGTATTTTTACTCACGGCTTTTTCTTCGCTCCGGCGATCGTAGTGTGATTGACAGGAAATGGGTGTTACTGGGCGGAAACACGGCGTTTTAGGGGCGTGTGGATAAAAATGCTACCGTTTCCGGAAAAAACGCAGGAGTGGCCGGAGAAACGGGGGAGTGTCTGGGCGAACGCTGGGTGTGTTTATGACGTCAAACCAGGAACGACAAGCACTGAACTGATCGCAGATACCGAGTAAGTCTGAAGCTACTCTGAAACTGCTAAGTAGTTTGTAAACGCAATATTGCGAATACATCGGTCGCAATTTTAAGAAGCTAAGATACACTCCCAGTAGGCGTAGGCTTAGCGTGAGCAACTCTGCTAAATTCGCCTTGCGAGCGATCAACTCGGAATGAGGGCCAATGCTGCCACTGTTGCTGGCAGGACGGGGGAACTTCTGAGCTGGGACAGAGGGGCCCCATAAAACTGTGGGGCCCATGGTACGTACCCCCTGCCCCCCTTAATCCGGCTCTGCTGCTGGAACCCCCCCTTAATCCGTACCCCCTGATGCCCCCTCTCCCTCTGTCTCCACTAAATTCACCGCTGCTCTAAGCAAAACAGAGAGTACAGGAGCTTCCCAACTGCCCCCCCGCCCCCCAACACCACCACCACCGCGGGACACTGTGGCCCACGGGTGGGACAGCGGGACAGACCCTAAAAAATGGGACTGTCCCGCGAAAATCGGGACGGTTGGGAGGTGTGGGGGTGTGTGAGGGGGTATGCCGTACAGACAGACGGGCACCGACTCACTGTGTGCTTGACCCCCCACATCAGCATACTCAGCAGGGTCTCTCTGGCGCCGAGGAGCGTCACTTTCTGGCACACTCCACGCTTCTTAGCTGCAGTTTTGTGGGGCACCTGCCGCTGTGCAGGTTCCGTACTGCCTCTGTTATCTCCAGCCCCGGCAACCCCACCGCTAGCTGCAGTGCTGCCGCCCGCAGTGAGGTGCGCCCAGCTCATTCACACACTTTAGCTGGCGGGCAGCGCTGCAGAAGTCCGCGCTGCTTGCAGGCTCCGACCCCCTCCTCCCTCCATCCACAGCGTCTCCTGGGGGCTAACCAGTCACTCCCAGTCTCCCCTTACCACAGTACCCGGCAGCTGCTCAAGGTCTGCGGTGTGTGACTGAGGAGGGGGGGAGGGATGCGGACGGGCAGAGGAAGCAGGACTCCAGCCTGAGAGAGTCAGCCATGCCAAGTCTCCACCAGCAGCAGATCCCAACAGGTTGGAGTGGAACAGCAGCAGCCAGCAGCAGTGACTCCGGTAAGACACATCTGTCTGTCACCACTGTTCTGTCCCTAATACCAATCTCTCCCGTGCCCTGTGTTCGGTCATGTCCCTGTCACCGTTATCCTGGCCCTGTCACCCTTATCATGGCCCTGTCACCCCTATCCAGGCCCTGTCATCCCTGTGCTTGCCCTGTCAACCCTATACTGGCCCTGTCACCCCTGTCCTGGTCCTGCCGCCCCTACCATGGCCATGTCACCCCTATCCTGTCCCTGTAATTTCTATCCTGGCCCCGTCGCCCCTGTTCTGGCCCCGTCACCCCTGTCCTGGCCCTGTCACCCCTGTTCTGACCCTGTCACCCATATTCTGACCCTGTCACCCCTGTCCTGGCCCCGTCACCCCTGTCCTGACCCTGTCACCCCTGTCCTGGCCCTGTTACTGCATACACTCCAACTACCTTTTTGGCAGGTACAGTACCCGTAGCGCCTCCAGACCCCTCCCCAATGCACCACACCTCCGCACCTTCCCCTCTACCACATGCGGCACCCCACTCCTCCCCCACACGCTGTGCCTCCAGACCCCCTACACCACCCGCGGCTTCCACTCCTCCACCCCTCCACCACCCACAGCACCTCCAGACC
The DNA here is from genome assembly GCF_028390025.1 of Pseudophryne corroboree. Taxonomy (NCBI): domain Eukaryota; kingdom Metazoa; phylum Chordata; class Amphibia; order Anura; family Myobatrachidae; genus Pseudophryne; species Pseudophryne corroboree. The sequence continues at coordinate 66,513,495 of NC_086454.1, read as the reverse complement.
CCCTCCACCATCCACCCCCCATATATGTCTCCCCCAACACCTGCCCCCCCTCCACCCACAGCATCTGCAGACACCCTCCTCCATCCGCGGTGCCCCCCTCATCCACCCCTCCCCCACCTGCCCCTCCACCACCTGCAGCACCTCCGTACCCCATTCCCCATCCGCCGCACCACCTGTACCTGCCCCTCCCTTACTCACGGCACCTCCGGACCCCCTACCCCACCCCCGCCCCTTCCCATCCCACAGCACCTCCGGAACCCTTCACCCATCCGCAACATCCCCGCACCTGCCCCTCTCCCACCCTTGGCACCCCTGCCCTTCCCCCACCGGCAGTGCCTCCGGACCCCATCCCCCATATGCAGCCCCCACTCCTCTGCCCCTCCCCCACCCGCAGCATCTCCCGACCCTTCCCCATCCGGGCCCCCCCGCTTCCACCCCCCCTCTACCCGCAGCATCTACAGACACCCTCCCCCATCCACAGCCCCCCCCGCACCTGCTACATTCTGTACATTGTGCCCTGCAGGTGCTGTTCACGCCGTCGCAAGGGGCTGCGCCTCCTTCACCATCACACGCCCTTTCATTGTGCAATATTTAACCACTAACAAAGGAATGCAGGTAATACTCTATATAATACAAATATTGAACCCCAGAAAGGCATGCAAGGGTTAAGGGGGCGTAGCCCCTTGCGACGGTGTGAAGAGCGCCCGTAGGGCGCGATGAAGCACCTAGTATATATATATTTCAGATGTGAAAACATCAGACATCCTTTAAGAGACATCATTGGATGCAATAGACCGTTATATCATGACTTCTATGAAATAGAAGTCTGTTTTTTAAATATGTTTGCCGCTTGATATTTATGCAACATTTTACATTTAATACATTGCATTGTTCATTGGTGGTCATTCCGAGTTGTTCGCTCGTTGCCGATTTTCGTTATTTTGCAATTTTCCGCTTACTGCGCATGCGCAATGTCCGCAGTGCGACTGTACCAAGTGAATTTGCTATGCAGTTAGGTATTTTACTCATGGCATTACAAGGTTTTTTCTTCGTTCTGGTGATCGTAATTTGATTGACAGGAAGTGGGTGTTTCTGGGCGGAAACAGGCCATTTTACGGGTGTGTGCGAAAAAACGCTACCGTTTCTGGGAAAAACGCGGGAGTGGTCGGAGAAACGGAGGAGTGTCTGGGCGAACGCTGGGTGTGTTTGTGACGTCAAACCAGGAACGACAAGCACTGAACTGATCGCAGATGCAGAGTAAGTCTGGAGCTACTCAGAAACTGCTAAGAGAGGTCTAATCGCAATATTGCAAATCCGTCAGTCGCAATTTTGATAAGCTAAGATTCACTCCCAGTAGGCGGCGGCTTAGCGTGTGCAAAGCTGCTAAAAGCAGATTGCGAGCGAACAACTCGGAATGAGGGCCAGTGTTATTATGTGAATAAATTGAACAGTTTTTTTTGGAAGAGAATTCCCATTTAGAGATATCATTCATTCAGCTCCCTTAGACATCGTGCATCTTCTATTCTATCCCTGTACTCCAGTTAACAGAGAGTACGTCATAAGGTTGAAGCTCCCTTACCGCGCAGAATTAGGTCTACACCATATATATATATATATATATATATATATATATATATATGTGTATACACATACATACACACACGCACACACAGATGTCTCCTCTGTCACGGGCACGTACAACTACTTGCACCCGCAATCCATAGGAAAGGCATTGTGCAATCGCTGGTGCGAATAGTCTCACTCTGGCGTGTGTAATCATTGCCACAATACATGCGAACGCATCGCGGCAACAGTGAATTACACTTCTGTAGCGCTCTCTCTCTTTCTCTCTGTATATACGCATCCAGAGTTCCGCACTCACATCTATGGAAAATAACAGCGGAATGCACTGCACTGGGGGCCTTATTCAGACCTGATCGCACAGTGGCCGATTATCGAATGACTGTGCATGTGTACAGATCGTAAAACGCATGTGAGAGGCCAAACTGCAAAAAAATCCAGCATCTTTTTTGATTGCTAGGCGAACGCAGACTGATTGACAGGAAGCAATGTATATAATGTGCTCTGCCTGGTGCAAGGTGTATAAAGTGCTCTGCCTGGTGCAATGTATATAACATGCTCTACCTGGTGCAATATGTATAATGGCCCTCATTCCGAGTTGTTCGCTCGGTAAAAATCTTCGCATCGCATCGATTTTCCGCTTACTGCGCATGCGCAATGTTCGCACTGCGACTGCGCCAAGTAAATTTGCTATGCAGTTAGGATTTTTACTCACGGCTTTTTCATCGTTCTGGTGATCGTAATGTGATTGACAGGAAGTGGGTGTTACTGGGCGGAAACAGGCCGTTTTATGGGTGTGTGCGAAAAAACGCTACCGTTTCCGGAAAAAATGCGGAAGTGGCTGGAGAAATGGGGGAGTGTCTGGGCGAACGCTGGGTGTGTTTGTGACGTCAAACCAGGAACGACAAGCACTGAACTGATCGCAGATGCCGAGTAAGTCTGGAGCTACTCTGAAACTGCTAAGAGGTGTGTAATCGCAATTTTGAGAATCTTTCGTTCGCAATTTTAAGAAGCTAAGATTCACTCCCAGTAGGTGGCGGCTTAGCGTGAGCAAATCTGCTAAAAGCAGCTTGCGAGCGAACAACTCAGAATGAGGGCCAATGTGCTTTATCTGCTGCAATGTGTATAATGTGTGCTCTGCCTGGTGCAAAGTGTATAACGTGCTCTACCTGGTGCAATGTGTATAATGTGTGCTCTGCCTGGTGCAAAGTGTATAACGTGCTCTGCCTGGTGCAAGGTGTATAATGTGCTCTGCCTGGTGCAAAGTGTATAACGTGCTCTACCTGGTGCAATGTGTATAATGTGTGCTCTGCCTGGTGCAAAGTGTATAACGTGGTCTGCCTGGTGCAATGTGTATAACGTGCTCTACCTGGTGCAATGTGTATAATGTGATCTACCGGGTGCAATGTGTATAATGTGTGCTCTGCCTCGTGCAATGTGTATAACGTGCTCTACCTGGTGCAATGTGTATAATGTATGCTCTGCCTGGTGCAATGTGTATAACGTGCTCTACCTGGTGCAATGTGTATAATGTGTGCTCTGCCTGGTGCAATGTGTATAATGTGTGCTCTGCCTGGTGCAATGTGTATAACGTGCTCTACCTGGTGCAATGTGTATAATGTGTGCTCTGCCTGGTGCAATGTGTATAACGTGCTCTACCTGGTGTAATGTGTATAATATGTGCTCTGCCTGGTGCAATGTGTATAATGTGTGCTCTGCCTGGTGCAATGTGTATAACGCTCCACCAACCACTATTCACCCTCGCAAATTAACACCTCAACCCTGGCACACCAAATGCACCAGATATCTGCAAAAATGCTCACGTACTGCTGAGCGACACTGGAGGAAATCACGCTCTAAGGCAGACTTTCTCCATTTCAAACTTATGCTCTCATCCTTCAGTGCTGCCCTTTCTCTTGCTAAACAGTCATACTTCAAGAACCTCATCTCCTCCTAGTCTTCCAACCGCCGGCGCCCCTTTACCATTCTCAACTCACTCCTCTGCCCACCTCCACCTCGTCTCCCTTCCTCACTCTCTGCTCTTGACTTTGCCACTTACTTCACATCCAAAATTAACTCCATACGTCAGGAATTAACATCACACCAGACCATCAGTAGCCAGCTTTCCCCCATACCTTACCACCCCTCCCACCTACTCTGACCTCTTTCTCCCATGCAACTGGAGAGGAAGTCATGGCCCTCATTCGTTCCTGTCCCCTCACCACCTCCCCACTTGACCCTATCCCCTCCCGCCTCCTCCGCTACCTCTCTCCTTCTGCTTGTTCCCACCTTTCCCACCTTCTCAATCTCTCCCTCTCATCAGGCACTGTCCCCTCTGCCTTCAAGCATGCACTCATCTCTCCTATTCTTAAAAAACCTACCCTTGATCCAAACACTCTCTCCAACTACTGACTTATCTCTCTCCTCCCTTTTGCCTCCAAACTCCTTGAGCGTATTGTCTACAACCGCCTTACTTCCTTTCTTTCCTCACACTCACTGCTTGACACATTCCAGTCTGGCATCCGTCCTCTCCACTCCACTGAAACTGCCCTTACAAAAGTATGCAATGACCTCCATGCTGCTAAATCTAAGGGACACTACTCTCTACTTATTCTACTGGATCTCTCTGCTGCTTTTGACACTGTGGACCATCCTCTCCTACTGCAAATCCTTCACTCCATTGGTCTGCGTGACACTGCCCTTTCTTGGCTGTCCTCCTACTTTTTCTGACCGTTGATTCTCTGTCTCCTCTTATGACTCTACCTCCCCCTCACTTCCACTAACTGTAGGGGTACCCCAAGGTTCTGTCCTTGGTCCTCTACTCTTCTCTCTCTACACGTCCTCACTAGGTAAGCTCATTAGTTCTTTTGGTTTCCAATATCATCTCTATGCTGATGACACTCAAATCTATCTTTCCTCTCCAGACCTCTCCCCTGCTCTCCTCACTCGTATCTCCAACTGTCTCTCTGCTACCTCTTCCTGGATGTCCCAGCGCTTTCTTAAACTTAACATGTCTAAGACCGAGCTGATCATCTTCCCTCCCTCCCGCATAACCTCACCTCCTACAATCTCATTATCTATTGATGGCACTACTATCTCCTCTAGCCCCCAAGTGCGCTGTCTTGGAGTAATCCTTGACTCCTCCCTCTCCTTCAAACCACACATTCAGCACCTCTCACAAACCTGCCGTTTTCATCTAAAAAATATTTCCAGGATCAGACCCTTTCTGACCCAGGATGCTACTAAGACTCTTATCCACTCACTGGTCATCTCTAGACTTGACTACTGTAATCTCCTCCTAACTGGCATTCCTGACAAATACCTCTCTCCACTCCAATCTATCCTCAATGCTGCTGCCCAGCTCATTTTCCTCACCAAACGCACTACGTCCACCTCCCCTCTCTTACTAGACCTTCACTGGCTCCCCTTCCCTTTCAGAATCCATTTCAAGCTTCTCACACTTGCATACAAAGCCCTCACCCACTACTCTCCCATCTACATCTCTGACCTTATCTCCCTTTACACTCCCACCCGTCCTCTTCGCTCTGCTAATGCACGTCGACTCTCCTGCCTACGGATTACTTCCTTCCACTCCTACCTCCAAGATTTTTCACGTGCTGCACCACTTCTCTGGAATTCCCTACCTCTCCTCCTCAGACTCTCCACCTCTCTACAAATCTTCAAACGGGCTCTCAAGACCCACTTCTTCACCAAACCCAGCCAAATCTCATCCTAAACCTCTGTTCCACGCTCTCTATGTACCCCATCTGTCTCACCCCTGTCTGTCTACCCTCCCATTTAGAATGTAAGCTCTCACGAGCAGGGCTCTCTTCCCTTATGTGCTTATATTTTTCTTACTTTAATAATATTCAACTGCACCAAATCCAGCAGTCTTCTGCCACCTGATACTTATTCCAGTGTTATCTGCTGATGTAGCTATGTTTATTTACCCTGTACTTGTCCTATATTGTCAACTGTAAGTTGCTGTTTTCCTGATTGATTATTTGTTTATGTATTCTGTAATTGGACGCTGCGGAACCCTTGTGGCACCATATAAATTAAGGATAATAATAATAATAATAATAATAATAATAGTAATAACATGCTCTACCTGGTGCAATGTGTATAATGTTTGCTCTGCCTGGTGCAAAGTGTATAACGTGCTCTACCTGGTGCAATGTGTATAATGTGTACTCTGCCTGGTGCAATATGTATAATGTGCTCTACCTGGTGCAATGTGTATAATGTGTGCTCTGCCTGGTGCAATGTGTATAACGTGCTCTACCTGGTGCAATGTGTATAATGTGTGCTCTGCCTGGTGCAATGTGTATAACGTGCTCTACCGGATGCAATGTGTATAATGTGCTCTGCCTGGTGCAAGGTGTATAACGTGCTCTGCCTGGTGCAATGTGTATAACGTGCTCTACCGGATGCAATGTGTATAATGTGCTTTACCTGGTGCAATGTTTATAATGTGCCATGTCTGGAGCAAAGTGTTTAACGTGCTCTACCTGGTGCAATGTGTATAATGTGCTTTACCCGCTGCAATGTGTATAACATGCTCTACCTGGTGCATTGTGTATAATGTGCTTTACCTGCTGCAATGTGTATAACATGCTCTACCTGGTGCAATGTGTATAACGTGCTCTTCCTGGCGCAATATATATAATGTGCTTTACCTGATGCAATGTGCATAATGTGCTCTGGCTGCCGCAAAGTGTATACCGTGTAGAACGTGCTCTATCTGGCGGAATATGTATAACGTGCTCTACCTGGTGCAGTGTGTATAGGAGGTTCTATCTGGTGCAATGTGTATAAGCGGCACTACTTTGTGGTGTAATGTGAATTGGCACTATAATGTGGCCACGCCCCTTCCCTGCAAAACCACGCCCCTAAAATGTTGCAGTGCGACTGTGACGCGCATCTTTCCTTGCATGCATTTGATCTGACTTTCAGAGCATTAATCCCTCCCACTTGACAGACTCCACCCCCTCAACAGACACCCACATTAGGGCTGCTTCCATAAATTTCCTGGGCTGGTTTTCGATCCCAATCCGCCCCTGGTCCTAGAAATGCATTACTCAGCATCTTACTCAGCATCTTCATAATATACTTAGCATCTGGTTATTAAATATGCCCCTTTTAGGCCCTACACACTGGCCGATCCGCCGCCGAGCTGCCCGACGGCGGAAACGGCCGACGGGCGACCCGGCGGCGGGGGGGGGGGGGTAGTGACGGGGGAGTGGAGTTTCTTCACTCCCTCCGTCACCCGGCTGCATTGAAGTGCAGGCAAATATGGACGAGATCGTCCATATTGGCCTGCATGTACAGCCGATGGGGGACCAGCGATGAACGAGCGCGGGGCCACGCATCGTTCATCGCTGGTGCCTCCACACTCAAAGTTATGAACGTTTTCTCGTTCATTAATGAACAAGATCGTTCATATCGTGCAGTCATGTCGGCCAGTGTGTAGGGCCCTTTAGAGTCAGTTTACCTCAGTCTCTAATTATACCTTACATGCGTTACTAATAATTCATTACAACTGAACTCAGAGGCAGATGTAATAAGCCTGGAGAAGTGATAAAGCAGTGATAAATGCTAGTGATAAATGCAAGGTGTTAATGCACCAGCCAATCAGCTCCAATATATAAATTGACAGTTAGGAGCTGATTGGCTGGTGCGTTATCACCTTGCACTTATCACTGCTTTATCACTTCTCCAGGCTTAATACATCTGCATCACAGTATTTGTAAATAATGACACCTGACATCATTAATTATAATTGGTGATAAGATATGAGATGACAGTTATGTCTGCTAAGATTTAAGACACCAGCGGTTCTCAAATCCCAAATAACTGTTGAACAGGGGAACATTGTTTAGCTCTCTGCTTCCTTTTCTAGAAGTGGAACAAGAAGTGACTAGTTATAACATGGAAAGTCATAAGTAGGTTATGTGCAAAACCATTTGTTTCTAACTGATAAGCGACATTTTCAGCAGACCTTCCTAAATACTCTGCCCTTGAACTCTCTTAATTTACCGTAAAAGTAATTTGTGTTGAATTGTGTAAATTATTATTTTAGTTAAATATGCACTGTTCCCAACTAAAGTATTCAACTATCACATCCTCATTTACTTCAGCTGTGCAATATTTAGCAAAGTGGGAGGTTCAGGAGCAGAACACAATGGGGGTCATTCCGAGTTGATCGCACGTAGCAACTTTTTGCTGCCCGTGCGATCAACTCGACGCCGCCTATGGGGGAGGGCTTTTTTGCAAAACAAGGGAAGGCTGCGAACTCTTGTGCAGCTCTGCTATGCAAAAAAGCTTTTGCATATCAGGTTTTGTGTGGCACTAGACCAGGATAAGAGTTTTACTTACCCTGTGTGATCGATCCAGTGATGCAGGTCCCGGAACTCACGTCAGACATCTGCCCTCAAAATGCCTGGACACGCCTGCGTTGGACTCACCACTCCCAAAAAACGGTGAGTTGACGCCCCGTAACGCCTTCCTGCTGTCAATCTCCTTGCGATCGCGCCAGCAATCGCTTTTTTTCGGGCAACGGCGCCCGTCCACATTTCGGCCACCGCGCAGGCGCAGAACCGACCCGTTCGCACCGCTGCGACATCCAGCAGCGTGCAAATGGGTCGGAATGACCCCCATTGTACCATGTGGAAAAGGTCATGTTGAAGGGCCTGATACACGGTCGAGTCACATTATTATTATGACCTCCAGCCAATAGCCAGAGGAACCGCCGTGTGCAGCGCGAACAGCAGCTAGATAGGCTAATCTGTCATTTTAGACACACGTCTGGTAGCCCCCAGGTTCATTTTGCCGGTGAGCTTCTCCACTGTAGCGTTTCAGTAGTCCTGGCGCACCTTTGTAGTCGACGTTCACTTCTCACATCAATGGCACGTGGTGCTCTACAGTTTTTCATGTCGGTTATACGCAATGGTGCCATTTGTCCAGTCAAGATACACCTCCACCACAGCAGCACGCGGACAGTTCACAGACTGCGCTGTTTCAGAAATACCGCCACCCTTGGCCCAAAAGCCGATAATCATCCCCTTTTGCAAATCTAATAAATTGTCTCTTTTATCCTTGATAGCAACGAGTGATATGTGTGCAGACGGCCTACTGTATACCTTATATCATACTTACCTACTCTCCCGGAAGCTGCGGGAGGCTCCCGTTTTTTGGGGTAGCCCCCCGCACCCCCGGAAGAGTGGGCAGGTCTCCCGCATCCTGCTTGCACCCTAGTGATGCGAGCAGGATGGAGAGATAACCTCCCGATTCGCGGGTCCGTCGGGTGGAGAAGGGGTTAAAATGACGCAAATCGCGTCATTTTAGCCCTGCCCCCTTCCCGCGGACCCGCGAATCGCGGCATTTCCCGATGCGGGGGGGGGGGGGGGGGGCGGCTTAGTGATGTCACATTCCCCCCCCCCCCCCCCCCCCCCTGAAGTCACTGCAGCATCTCCTCTCCGGGCTTCTCCTGGAGAGGAAAAATCAAATGTCGGTAAGTATGCCTTATATACCCACCAAGCCAGCGCATGACATGTGACGCACTTCAGGGGATGCGCTGCCGACATCAAATATAGGGGTTGGTCATAATACTGAGACTCGACCGTGTAATAATTGAATATTTATATTTTATTATATACATTAAATTCCCAAAGTTAGAAGTCATTTGGAAGATTACATACTGAGTAAATAAAATATCAAGCCTGGACCAAAGGTGAATGGTTTTGATCATATACAGTAAGTACAGTACTTATTGAAGGGCGACGTATATTCAATAGGATATTGTCTATAAGAGGAAAACTGACTGCCATTATGAGAATCCAAAGGAATTTCCCAATAGGTGGCCCTCACATTTCTGGCAATGCCTAAAGTGACAGGGCTTGCAGCAGTTGGTGGCTCTAGTTATTTTCAAGCTATAAACTATTTTTAGTCAGTCGTAGCCAGAGGCGGATTGGCCATAGGGCCCACAGGGAAGATGCCCGGTGGGCTGACGCACCTGTGGGGCCTGTTTTGTTTGAGGACATGTGGTCCTTTTTATAGACATAATGAATAAGATACAAAATAATTTGCATATATGGAAATTACTTTGCCTGCTTGGCTGACATATAAGATTGAGTGAATAGTGATTGGGATACGGTTGGTGTAATAAGCAAGAAAATACAGGTTGAGTCTCCCTTATCCAAAATGCTCGGGACCAGGGGTATTTTGGATATGGGATTTTTCCGTATTTTGGAATAATTGTATACCATAATGAGATATCATGGTGATGGGACCTAAATCTAAGCACAGAATGCATTTATGTTTCATATACACCTTATACACACAGCCTGAAGGTAATTTTAGCCAATATTTTTTATAACTTTGTGCATTAAACAAAGTGTGTGTACATTCACACAATTCATTTATGTTTCATATACACCCTATACACACAGCCTGAAGGTCATTTAATACAATATTTTTAATAACTTTGTGTATTAAACAAAGTTTGTGTACATTGAGCCATCAGAAAACAAAGGTTTCACTATCTCACCCTCACTCAAAAAAGTCCGTATTTCGGAATATTCCGTATTTCGGAAAATTTGGATATGGGATACTCAACCTGTATATCTTTCTAAAGAATGATATAGTTTCCTAAATTCTGAAGGTGTATCATATAATGTGCTCATAATATTTAATTTTCTTTTTAACTTCCCCCTTGGTGCTGGACATGCCCACTATCCGGAAAGTCTTGGGGAGAGGGTGCTGCTGCCATGGCCCATAGCTAGACCTTACACCTCTGGTGCTGCCCATGTGGGGCCACTAGTGAAAATTTTTCCAGGGCCGCTTTTTGTTCCCAATCCGCCCCTGGTCGTAGCAGAACATGGCAGGATTTGTAGCAGAACATGGCAGGAGTTGTAGCAGAACATGACAGGAGATGTAGCAGAACATGACAGGAGATGTAGCAGAACATGACAGGAGATTCAGCAGACTATGACAGTAGAAGTAGCAGAACATGACAGGAGATGTAGCATAATATGACAAGAGATGTAGAAGAATATGACAGGAGATACAGCAGAACATGATAGGAGATGTAGCAGAAAATTATAGATAATTTTAGATTGTAAGGTCTCAGGAACAGGTCCTTCTTTCCTTGTGTGCCTTTCCTTTTATTACTTACACTATCTTATACTCAATACTCCCTTTGATAGCACCTAACCCCTGGTTCTCCATACTTGTCCTATATTGTCTAGGAGTAGTGATAAAGCATGGTAGCAGTAGTGGCAGAACATGATAGGAGTAGTGGCAGAACATGACAGGAGATGTAGCAGAACATGACAGGAGTAGTGGCAGAACATGACAGGAGATGTGGCAGAACATGACAGGAGATGTAGCAGAACATGACAGGAGATGTGGCAGAACATGACAGGAGATGTAGCAGAACATGACAGGAGATGTAGCAGAACATGATAGGAGTAGTGGTAGAGCATGATAGGAGTGGTGGCAGATCATGACAGGAGAAGTAGCAGAACATGACAGGAGATGTGGCAGAACATGACAGGAGTAGTGGCAGAAGATGACAGGAGTAGTGGTAGAACATGACAGGAGATGTGGCAGAACATGACAGGAGTAGTGGCAGAACGTGACAGGAGTAGTGGCAGAACATGACAGGAGATGTGGCAGAACATGACAGGAGTAGTGGCAGAACATGACAGGAGTAGTGGTGGAACATGACAGGAGATGTGGCAGAACATGACAGGAGTAGTGGCAGAACATGACAGGAGTAGTGGTAGAACATGACAGGAGATGTGGCAGAACATGACAGGAGTAGTGGCAGAACATGACAGGAGATGTGGCAGAACATGACAGGAGTAGTGGCAGAACATGACAGGAGTAGTGGTAGAACATGACAGGAGATGTAGCAGAACATGACAGGAGTAGTGGTAGAACATGACAGGAGATGTGGCAGAACATGACAGGAGTAGTGGCAGAACATGACAGGAGATGTGGCAGAACATGACAGGAGTAGTGGCAGAACATGACAGGAGATGTAGCAGAACATGACAGGAGTAGTGGTAGAACATGACAGGAGATGTGGCAGAACATGACAGGAGATGTGGCAGAACATGACAGGAGTAGTGGTAGAACATGACAGGAGATGTGGCAGAACATGACAGGAGTAGTGGCAGAACATGACAGGAGAGGTGGCAGAACATGACAGGAGATGTGGCAGAACATGACAGGAGTAGTGGCAGAACATGACAGGAGTAGTGGTAGAACATGACAGGAGATGTGGCAGAACATGACAGGAGTAGTGGCAGAACATGACAGGAGATGTGGCAGAACATGACAGGAGTAGTGGCAGAACATGACAGGAGTAGTGGTGGAACACGACAGGAGATGTGGCGGAACATGACAGGAGTAGTGGCAGAACATGACAGGAGTAGTGGTAGAACATGACAGGAGATGTGGCAGAACATGACAGGAGTAGTGGCAGAACATGACAGGAGTAGTGGTAGAACATGACAGGAGATGTGGCAGAACATGACAGGAGTAGTGGCAGAACATGACAGGAGATGTGGCAGAACATGACAGGAGATGTGGCAGAACATGACAGGAGTAGTGGCAGAACATGACAGGAGTAGTGGCAGAACATGACAGGAGATGTGGCAGAACATGACAGGAGATGTGGCAGAACATGACAGGAGTAGTGGCAGAACATGACAGGAAATGTGGCAGAACATGACAGGAGTAGTGGCAGAACATGACAGGAGATGTGGCAGAACATGACAGGAGTAGTGGCAGAATATGACAGGAGATGTAGCAGAACATGATAGGAGTAGTGGCAGAACATGACAGGAGATGTAGCAGATCATGACAGGAGATGTGGCAGAACATGACAGGAGAAGTGGCAGAACATGACAGGAGTAGTGGCAGAACATGACAGGAGTAGTGGCAGATCATGACAGGAGAAGTAGCAGAACATGACAGGAGTAGTGGCAGAACATGACAGGAGAAGTAGCAGAACATGACAGGAGTAGTGGCAGAATATGACAGGAGATGTAGCAGAACATGATAGGAGTAGCTGGTTTAAAGTGTTGGAAAGAAGTGAGTAAAAAGTGCGAGAGGGAAGCAGTCACTCTTCCTGGGATACTAGGTCACAGGTTTTACTTCTTAATATTGCTGTCCTTAGCTAGCATTTGTGCAGAGGGGTGTGTGGCTGTCAAATTTTCTGCCATGTTCACTTAACAATTAACAATTAGTGGAAAAACCTTCTGAGTCTAGAGCCTGATTTGAGTAGGCTTTCTTTGGATGTGTGACAGAAGGAGACGTTGCTTTGGCTCTGAAAACTATAAAGTTGAGTGTGTGAGACAGAAACACTGGGTGGGGGTGCAGGAGGCAGTCTGATTTCTCCTTGGGACATTTAGCAACAGTTTGCTAGAGATGGCTCTACTTGCACCCCCCTCCAGGCAAAAGAAGAGTCTGCTTCCCCCAACGCTTCCTTTCTCTGGCAGCCACCTAAGGAACAATAAACAGCCAGCCACTATATGCCTTAAAAGGCCGCACTGCTGGGACTAGGCTGTGCTTTCACATGAGAAGAATCCGGCCAGGCTGGGAGAAGGCTGCAGGGATCCTTATAAGGTTAAATTCCCAAACACACAAGAAGCAACATTCAAATAGGAATAAGCACGGTTCAGAAGAGCTTTATAGTGCGCCATCTAGTGGAGACCAAGGAGAAACCACAACCAGACATTACAGATTTCTCACCCTTATGTTATTTATATATATATTGATTTACAGAAGTATTTAGTTGTGTGTATATCCCTTTATACAATCTCATGGTTTTTTTATTTTATTTTATGTCTGCGGATATGCAATAAATATGTACTGTTTTTTGTATTTGTATTACCTTTACATGTTCACTTGTGCCAAGTAGGATAATGTTAGCAGAACCATGCACATTTTTTCATGTATGGAAATAGAAATGTGCACTGTACTGAAGAGTCAGTGACACCTAGAACCTTGTGTCATTCAGCTTTATGGGACAACAGTGATTAGCGCTATTTGCCAGGATTCTAAAGTATTAGGCAACATTCACATCACGTGTAGGTGATAAATGTTGTCATATATCTAATTACTGCGTAAGTCAGTTTTGTGGATTTATTTCCTTACTGTGCATGCGTGTTGAAATGCATCCTCATATAAATTATTAAGGGGTTAATTCAGACCTGGAGCCTAATTCAGATCTGATCGCTCGCTAGCTAGTTTTTGCAGCGCTGCGATCAGATAGTCGCCGCCTATAGGGGAGTGTATTTAAGCTGTGCAAGTGTGCGATCGCATGTGCAACCGCCCTGTACAAAAACGGTTTTATGCAGTTTCTGAGTAGCTCTGATCTTACTCAGCTGCTGCGATCACTTCAGCCTATTCGAGCCCAGAATTGACGTCAGACACCTGCCCTGCAAAACGCTTTGACACGCCTGCGTTATTCTAACCACTCCCAGAAAACGGGCAGTTGCCACCCACAAACGCCCTCTTCCTGTCAATCTCCTTGCGAACGGCTGTGCGAATGGTTTCTTCGCTAGAACCAGTGCACAACAACGATCCGCTTTTGTATCCATATGTCGCGCCTGCGCATTGCTTTGCATACGCATGCGCAGTAGTTACCTGATCTCTGCGCAGCGAAAAACGCTAGCGAGCGATCAGATCTGAATTAGGCCCCTGATCACAGCAGCAAATTTGTTAGCTAATGGGCAAAACCATGTGCACTGCAGGGGGTAGATATAACATGTGCAGAGAGAGTTAGATTTGGGTGGGGTGTGTTCAAACTGAAATCTAAATTGCAGTGTAAAAATAAAGCAGACAGTATTTACTCTGCACAGAAACAAAATAAACCCATCCAAATCTAATTCTCTCGGCACATGTTATATCTGCCCCACCTGCAGTGCACATGGGGGGTAATTCAGAGTGGATCACAGCAGCAAATTTGTTAGCAGTTGGGCAAAACCATGTGCACTGCAGGTGGGGCAGATGTAACATGTGCAGAGAGAGTTAGATTTGGGTGGGGTGTGTTCAAACTGAAATCTAAATTGCAGTGTAAAAATAAAGCATCCAGTATTTACCATGCACAGAATAAATATAACCCACCCAAACAGGGGCGTTTTTAAGAGAATAGGAGGCCCGTGTGCAGCCTTCTGCTTCAGGGGCCCCCTCCTATCTGACCGAGGCACAGCATTTAATACTTACCTCTCCTGGGTCCCCCAGGTGTGCCATCCTTCTCCGCAGCGGCAATAGAGTCTGAGACCCCGGGAACACGGCGCGGCGGCCATTTTCCCATATATTTTGCTACTGCGCATGCCCAAAACTCCGGAAAAATGACTGCCATGCCATCTTTCTGGGGTTTTCAGCATGCACAATAGAGTTTGTTCCCCCTAGTGTTCAAACTCTATTGTGCTGCCGAAAAAGGGATGGCTTCGACGGGGGACTTCAGAGAGGTAAGTATTAAGCAAATGGGTGCAGTGTGTGCGGGGTGGGCCCCCCTGGACCTGGGGGCCCGTGTGCCTCGCACACACTGCACCCATTATAGAAACTCCAATGCACCCAAATCTAGCTATCTTTGCAAATGTTATATCTGCCCCACCTGCAGTGCACATGGGGGTCATTCTGAGTTGTTCGCTCGTTGCCGATTTTCGCAACGGAGCGATTAAGGCAAAAATGTGCATGCGCATGGTTCGCAGTGCGCATGCAGGTTAGTATTTTAACACAAAACTTAGTAGATTTACTCACGTCCGAACGAAGATTTTTCATCGTTGAAGTGATCGGAGTGTGATTGACAGGAAGTGGGTGTTTCTGGGTGGAAACTGGCTGTTTTCTGGGAGTGTGCGGAAAAACGCAGGCGTGTCAGGGAAAAACGCGGGAATGTCTGGAGAAACTGGAGAGTGGCTGGCCGAACGCTGGGTGTGTTTGTGACGTCAAACCAGGAACAAGACGGCCTGAGCTGATCGCTATTTGTGAGTAGGTCTGGAGCTACTCAGAAACTGCTAAGAAATTTCTATTTGCAATCCTGCTAAGCTAAGATACACTCCCAGAGGGTGGCGGCTTAGCGTGTGCAATGCTGCTAATAGCAGCTAGCGAGCAAACTCGGAATCACCCCCATGGTTTTGCCCATTAGCTAACAAATTTGCTTCTGCGATCAGGCCCATTGTCCATTAGACCAGGAGAGGTGCAACTAAGGTTCGCTAGCATAAGTTGAACATACTTTGTGAGAGTCGTAGTAAGGACAGAGGGCATAATCACATGGTTGGTTCTAAATCCGAGTGGGGTAAGGGACCTTTGACGTCCCAGGGGGCGGAGCCATGGCTGAACAGGGTACCCAAAAGTACGCTCGCCACACTTCGGGCTTCACTCGCCACTGGGTTACTAAAGGTAGTAGTTGGTGGCATGAATAGTAGAACTATCCCACTGGCTTATCTCCTCCCGCTGGTGATGTGGCTCCTCCCCCTGACATGATAGGTCCCTGAGGCCACTTGGATCTAGCATCTACCATAACCACATACCTCCCAACATGACCCTATCCAGGAGGGACAGAATGCTCTGCGCCTGGACTTCCCTCTTAATTTATGATTGCAACCACCTTTGGCGAAACACCTTTCTTATCCATTAACCTGTTCAAAACAGGTGCCGACAATCATATATTAAGAGAAAAGTCCAGGAGCAGAGGATTCTCCTGTAGAGGGTCATGTTGGGAGGAATGTAACCAGGTAATGGAGAAGTTGTGTCTGTGCCACAGAGACAACATGGCCACAAAAAAAGGGGTATTTCTAGCACTGTCCTGTATCTCCCTCTTGGCCCCTGCAATCACCTTTGAACTATTCAGCCCAAGTTGGGATGTGTAGGAGCTATGAGTTGAGTACAGTAATGATGTGTACATGTGAGTGTAGCACGCACCTGAAGATGCGACCTAATGAGACTGTATTTCCACACATGCTTCTTAGGAGGGCAATCTTTTGCAAGTCCTGGAGGCCTGGTGTAAGGACATGTACAGTAATGATGATAAAGAAATGGTCTCTGAGGGTTGGGCACAATATGTCACCGTATCATGCATGATGGCCCAGTGGTGACTTACCTTCTCCTTTTGGCTGCATCGCCTCTAACGGCATCTTCTGGGTCCTGGCAGTCATGTGACTGTCAAGTCTGGGTCAAAGCTCCGATCTGCCGGTGCTCTTGTAACCTAACCCTAAGTCCTACTTTTAACTCTAAACACCCCTGAGGCTTAACCATTGCACCCCCACCCCCCCCGCGCCCCCTCGTAGCCTAACCCTGAACTCCTCCCGGAGCCTGACCATTACCCTCCCACCCGCAGCCTACTGACAACATTCTGAACATCTTAATAATGTCGCCATCATAACTGTCGACATAATGAATGTTATTGATGACCATTTGACTGCATCTCGGCTTGGCCACTCCAGCTTCATTAATCAGCATCACAGCTTTGTTACATAAACTTGTGGCTTTCTATTCAGTTATACTTATTTGTCATTTCAATGTATACTACTGGAGAAGATTCCCAAAGGATTTATGAGGGGTGTTGGTATTTCATTATATTTTATATGGAAAATACAACTCACATTTATTAATAACACTGTCAAGAATTTATTATCATGTGTATATAACACTTCATTGCATTATATTATACATGAAAGCCAAATCTAGAGATGCCTGTGACTGATCATGCAAGCACGTGTCACTTGTTCTGTGGCAGAACTGTCACTCCAAATCCAGAGTCCATCACTTAATGAGGCTGCTAAGGCAGAAAGTCTTTGACATGGGTAAAAAACAGTTTATAACTCAGAATACATTTGTCATAGCTAGAAACACAAAGTTAAAGAGCTCAACCAAAAAGTCACATGTTACATGTACATAGGGCCTAATCAGAGCTGCCAATGTGTTCTCAGATACTGTACGAAACATCTGCAAATGCTGCAGCTGCCTGGATCTGTATTGATACATTTACTGGCGCTTTTGCAAATCTCATCGTCGCTCTCAGACCAGTCACTTATCGAACTTTTGAGTAGCCCTAGGGTCGCTCAGCATGGCCACAGTAAGTGAGACGCCGGAGCCGCTGTTTTTGTGTATGGGATCGCAGACGGTTGTGCAGCCATGTATCTGGCACCCTGCTCCGATGGAGTGGCAGGTGGTGTCTGGGTAGTCAGTGGGTGAAGGAGAGACACAGAGGGTGGCAGGGGAGGCAGTGGGCATAGGATGGTGACTCGAGAGTCCTTGGGTGATGGAGAGGTAAAGGGTGACAGGTAGAGGCAGTGGGTGACAGGGAAGAGGTAATGGGTGATTGCAGAGGCAGTGGGTGATGGGGGAAGCAGAGGGCAGCAGGGGGAGGCAGCGGGTGGTAGGTGGTAGAGGATGGCAGTTGTTAGTTTAGTAAGTGCTAGTTTGAAACCAGTCTGTTAGCTGACCGAGACATAAAGTACAAGTCACATCATACAATAGATTTTTTGAAAATAAATAATGACAATGGCTTTAAGATGACATAAAAGGTGGGTGACAATGTAAGGCAATGGGTGACAGCAGAAGGCAGAGGGTTATAGGAAGAGGCAGAGGGTGACAGGGAGAAACAGAGGGTAATGGATAGTCAGAGTGTGACAGGGAGACAGTGGGTGATGGTTAGAGGCTGAGGGCGACAGGGAAGTAGTTAATGATAGGAAGAGGCAGAGGGTGACAGGAGAATGTCAAGGGTGATGTGGATGATGGGGAGAGGCAATGGGTGACAGCTGTAAGGTGACTGCAGGCAGACAACACTCATTAGTTTACAGATGGTGTAATGGGTAGCAGGGGCAGATTTAGTGGTCAGCCCACCCCTAGGCACATTATTGGCTTCCACCTTCCCCAATCATGTCACTGCTCCATTCATTTTGGGGGCCAGTCTGGATGCCTCAAGACCGCCAAAGCAGCAACTACCAGCTTCTGGACTACAATTTGCTGCCCATTGTACCACACCCATCAGTTGCAAAATGGAATATTGAAAAATTAAGTCGTAATGGCAAAAAAAAAAAAGAATCACCTGGCCTCATGAATCTGGTGTGCCGCCCCCCAGATATGTGCCTCACGAGCCTAGTGGGAAATTCACATCTGGATTACTGCCTCACAGTACTGAGGTCATGGTTTCCATGGCCCTAACAGTGTGGAGTTTGTATATTCTCACCGTGCTAGTGTGTGTTTCGTCCACGTACTCCAGTTTCCTCTCATAATCCAAAAACATACTGGTAGGTAACTGTCCCAACAAAAATGAACCCTAGTGTGTACGTGTGCATGTACATGGGCAGACTAGATGGGCCAAGTGGTTCTTATCTGCCATCAAATTCTATGTTTCTATGTTATTTACTGGCTCTTCTGAGTCCGGAGGCCTGGGCCCACACCAGACTAGCTTGGCTGGCTCAGTCGCTGTCATGAGATTGGCTGGCACTGCAGGCAGTGGCAGGGCTGTTCCTCTTATCCACCGAGATCCCCAGCGGGTTTGCCTTCCCCGCTGCACCAGTCAGCCAGTCCCCATCACTCAAGTGGTAGATAGGAGGAGCCGAGGAGAAAAGAGAGGGGAGATCCCCTCTGTCCTTCCTTTTCCTCCGGCCGTAATGTGTCCAAAGGGTCCTTTAAGTTTCGGGCCAATTAAGTGGCAGTGTACTAATGAGCCATAAGAAAAATAGAAAGGGATATATAGAATTCCCCTACAAGTTGAAGCGCTGCTGTCCCAATTTTAAACCCACATCTATTTATTATTAATTAATTAATACTCCAATGCGGAAAATGATCCTCATCAAACGTGGAGGTAATCCAGCCACTGATTAGCTGAGAATACCTAGATGGGACTACACTACAATAACTCCAGGAAGTGATCCAGCTCCACCAGCGCTCTACAAATCAGCAGATGCCAGGAGCAGTGGGCAAGCGGCACCTACTGGAGTGAGAAGCCTGGATAAAGGGATTAAAAACTCTGCTCCGTGTCTATCTTTTTAAGCAAGCATTGCTCGCAAGGAGGGATATTCAGATATGAACGGAGATGGTTGCATACGCAGCCAGATCTGCAGTCATCTCTGCACATGCTGGGGGCTGCCCAGCACAAGGCAAGGCCATCCAGCATGTGTGGAGTCATCTAATTACAAACACATCGGATCTAACATTGACCCCTGTCAGCGCAGCATGGCTGCGCTATCAGTTGGTCAACGGACATTTGTATTTATCGGCGCAGCAGCATGTAATGTCAAGCAGCCTCCCCAAAAACGGTCTTGGCCTGCCCCTGTTCGCCCCATCTCCCCAACGTTGCGTCGCCGCCCCGTAAACGTACGCCGCTTTCAATCACATTGCAGTCGCATCCATCGGAGATGCGAACGCATCGTGTGTGTCCACGCAGCCGCTGCGCAGCCACTGTGCATACGCAGTTTGCCGCCATCAGCAAACCGCTGCCTTAATCCAGTGCCTCAATTGGAATTTTACAGAAATATTTTGTGCCTCATTGTGGGAACTATTGGGGGTGATTCCGAGTTGTTCCCTCGCTAGCTGCTTTTAGCAGCATTGCACACGCTAAGCCGCCGCCTACTGGGAGTGTATCTTAGCATAGCAGAATTGCTAACGGAAGTTTCGCTAATTTTCTCGTAACGATTACCCCGCAGTTTCTGAGTAGCTCCAGACTTACTCAGCCATTGCGACCAGCTCAGTCCTTTTCGTTCCTGGTTTGACGTCACAAACACAACCAGCGTTTGCCCAACCACTCCCCCGTTTCTCCAGCCACTCCTGCATTTTGCAACTCGAACCCCTGCGTTTTTCCGCACACTCCCATAAAACGGCCAGTTTGCGCCTAGAAACACCCACTTCCTGTCAATCATATTACGATCAGCACAGCGATGAAAAAGCTTCGTTATGCCGTGAGGTAAATACCTAACTTTTGTATAAAATAACTAAGCGCATGCGCTCTGCGAACCTTGCGCATGCGCAGTAAGCGACTAATCGCAATGTAGCAAAAATCAGCAACGAGGGAACAACTCGGAATGACCCCCTATATATGAGACTGAGAATTGCATTTTCTTATAGTTGGACGGACTTCTGCGTAAATAACGCAAATGGGTGTCAGAAAATAGTCCATAGTTACATGGAAATTGTGATGTGTTTTTTTTAGACTGATTAATGAAATGTTTTATGTGTAAATTTAATTCATGTGAATTTTATATGTGATGTTTTATTAAAAAACTTGATGAGGATAATTTCCCTGCATTGGAGTATCAATTAATAGTAAATAGATGTGGTTTTACAAATGGGACAGCAGCGCTTCAACTTGTAAGGAAATTCTATATATCCCTTTCTATTTTTCTTATGCCCCATTTAGTAATAAGGTCTACAATTACCTCTAGAAGTGAAAGCTGCAGCTGAACCAGTTCTAAAACCTGCTTAGACTAATTGATTAGTACCAGTAGACCAGCACCCTATTATTTGTTTGTTTGTACTAATGAGCCAGTCAGTTGGACTTGTTATAGGGGGTGATTCCGAGTTGATCGCACGTAACAACTTTTTGCTGCTGGTACGATCAACTAATCCCCGCCTTTGGGGGAGTGTATTTTAGCATATCAGGGCTGCGATCGCCTGTGCAGCCCTGCTAAGCTAAAAAAAAGTTTTCATCAACCTAGGAGTAAGGCTGGAGCTACTTACCCTGTGCGACGGATCCAGCGACGTTCCTCCCGGCTTTAACGTCAGACATCCGCCCTCCGTTTGCCTGGACACATCTGCGTTCGGACGACCACTCCCCGAAAACTGCATCCAACGGTGAGTATCCGCCCCGGAACGCCTCTCCGCTGTCAATCTTCATGCGATCGGTGCTGCGTCTTCTTTTTTCGACGAACGTCGCCGAGCAACGATGCGTGTGTGCAATGCGCACACCGTGCATGTGCAGTTCCGACCCGCTCGCACCGCAGTGAAGAACTGCTGCGTGCGAACGGGTCGGAATGACCCCCATATTCTTAACGCTGCCTGTTGCTGGTCCCTTAATAGCGGTGTGCCTCAGTACAATGCACCGGCTGCACTGCCACTAGTTCCGCCATTGCTTATGGGCAACAAAACCACTTGTCTGTTTTAGAAGCCTTAGTAAATATACGGGTGGACTTCAGTATGCCGACTGACGGGATCCCGGCGCACATTATACCGGCGCCGGAATCCCGACAGCCAGCATACCGACACTTATTATCCCTCGTGGGGGTCCACGACCCCCCTGGAGGGAGAATAAAATAGCGTGGCGCGCGTAGCGTGGCGAGCGCAGCGAGCCTGCAAGGGGCTCATTTGCGCTCGCCACACTGTCGGTAAGCCGGCGGTCGGGCTCCCGGTGCCGGTATGCTGGTCGCCGGGAGCCCGACCACTGGCATACCATAGTGAAACCAAATATACCCCTACAGTATATTTGAACAGTGCTAATAAAACAAAATGTTGTCACATTTACATGTAAAAGGCATTTAAAACCAGTAATACAAAATGAAAGCTTTGATTAAAGTCAACTAGCTACAGTACAAACCTCCACTTCCTTCCCTCTTTAAGTTCAAATGCAGTATTTTTGCAGTATTTTTGTGCTGCAAACTAATTACAATGTAATTATTTGAACAGGTCACAGCAACTACACTATAGGAATAGTATCAGTGGGAGAGATATAGACGCAATCAGCCAATCCTCATCAGTTTGTATTTTGCACAAGTGGCTGAGCACATGTAAGTAATTGCCACCTGACAAGATGCACTTATACTTCTTTTACATTTATCACAAACAGCAATGTGTTTTTTTTTAGCCACTGAGATAAACAATCCTGCCAGATTTCCTTTTATCGTGGAAATTTCTACATTATAAAATACTTTTATAATAAATCGGCTTTCTGCGTGTGCAATTATGAAGATACAACAGGAGAGAAAACAAACTTAAGGCATTCATTTGTATATGATATATGGGAGTATTATGTTAAGTCAAGCTCAGTATGTAACACATTCTCAGCCTACTGAGACTAGATTTCTAAACACATAGTTAAAGGGGGTGTAGTATGGTATGCCGGCAGCCGGGATCCTGGCGGCCAGCATACTGGCGCTGGGATCCCGTCCGCTGGAATACCGGCAGTTGGGTGAGCGCAAATGAGCCCCTTGCGGGCTTGCTGTGCTTGCCACACTGCGGGCACAGTAGTGCGTGCTATTTATTCTCCCTCCAGGGGGTCGTGGACCCCCAAGAGAGAGAATAGTTGTTGGCATGCCTGGTGTCAGGATTCCGGCACCTGTATACTGAGCGCTGGGACCCCAACAGCCGGCATACTGAATACCACCCGTTAAAGGAATGCTAACTTCTCAAGGGAATTTTAGAGAAATGTTCTTCAGCAAAATCCATTACAGTATCATTAAACGTTCTGCAAAAGTTATGACTAAAACATTGCCTTAAATTAGACTAAAATGAAAACTGAGATCTACTGATTAAATCTTGACTGTAACGAAGCAAAAATATGGACTAAAATTTAGCTTTAAACCAACTACAATTTCAAATAAGCGACTAAGACTAAAACTATATTTAAAATCCTTGTCAAAATTAACATTAAGTTTAACAGCCACACATCGCAAAGCCATAGAACAAACAAAGGCAATACAGTCATATTTTCTTCACTGCAGGTCATATTTTTTTTTTCAAATATCTAGAACACATAATTGTTCTTGATAAATGTTAAACCCTACTTCCAGTGTTAATTTTGCCAAGTATTTTAAATTTAGTTGTAGTCTTAGTGGCTTTTTTGTTTTGCTTTGTTTTTGTCAAGATTTAGTTAGTGGATCTCAGTTTTCATTTTAGTCTAATTTTAGTCATGAAATAAACATTGACGATTACTTTTAGTCAAAATTAACACTGGTTAAACTTTATACATATTTATTATAGAGAACATTTTATCAACTGGACTCATGGAATAAAAATGAAGACTATTCAAAACTTTCTCCCCAATATACTGTAGCTGCTACACCATTAAACAATATTCTGATCGTATGTCAGCATTCTGAGTCCACACCACAGCCTGTACCCTGCTCTTCCCTAACGGTATCTGGTTGATAGATCTACATTAAAAAGATAGACAGTCAATAGTTTGACCCTAAATGGTTGACATGCAAATGGTCGACAGGGTCAAAAGGTTGTCAGGTAAAAGGTAGATAGAACTTAAGGTCGAGAGGTTTGAAAGGTCGACATGATAATGGTCGACATGCATATGGGCAACAAATAGTTTTTGTTTTTTTAAAGTTTTCATCATTTAATATCCACATGGACTACGATTGGGAAAAGTAATCTGTGCCGATCGCAGCAGTAGCAGAGCGAGGCACCTTGCCCGAAGCGTGGTGAGTGAAGCAAGCCCGCAAGAGTACACGTTTCCACTCATTCGGCTCAAATATGTTAAAACATACCAAATAACACAAAGAAGAAAACTTGTGTCGACCATTTTTTGTGTCAACCATTTTCATGTCGACATTTGACTATGTTGACCTTTTGACCCAGTCAGCATTTTTTTTACTGTCTACCTTTTCCATGTCATCCTTTTGACCATGTTGACCTTTTGCACGTTGACCATTTGGGGTCGACCT
Source organism: Pseudophryne corroboree (assembly GCF_028390025.1). NCBI lineage: Eukaryota > Metazoa > Chordata > Amphibia > Anura > Myobatrachidae > Pseudophryne > Pseudophryne corroboree. Next base: position 66,489,286 of record NC_086454.1, on the reverse strand, counting down.
ATTGACTGTCTATCTTTTGACTGTAGATCGATTGAACCACAACCTCTCTGACACAGCTTGCCCTACATTAGTGATTTACTAATGTAGGGCAAGAAGAAGAGTTGGGTGGTGGAATGTCACAGAGAGACTATGGGGTATATTCAATTAAAGTCGGATCCATTCCGACATGCATTTGTCGAAATGGATCCGACAACCCCTATTCAATCCCATCTAAAATTCGACTTTTTCAAGTCGAATTTAGATGGGACGCAGAGGAGGAGAGGGGGGGGCGAGCCGTGCGGGGACAGCCGGCGGACATACAGGGAGATCAGCGCTATGGAGTAGCACTGCAGCAGGGTGTCACTCAGCCGCCCGACCTCACGGCAGCTTCCACCCGGCTCCAGTAGCGGGCTGGAGCCGGGTGGAAGCTGCCATGAGGTCGGGCGGATGAGTGACATCCAGCTGCAGCGCTACTGTAGTGCTGATCTCCCTGTATGCCCGCCAGCTGTCCCCCCATCTCCCTGCGGCTCCCCCCCCCTCGCCTCCTCTGGGTCCGCATCTCAGTCCGACATCATTTTGATGTTGGACTGAGATGGTCGAAATGGGGGCCAAAACCTGTCGGATTTGGCCCCGTTTTCGACCTCAACACGTGGATTGGCAGCTATTCCGCCGATCCACGTGCTTTTCGACAAGTCGAATTTATCGACTTGTCGAAAAATTTAGCAAATTATTGAATAGGTCGAATCAGGATTCGACCTTAAAAAGTCGAAAATTGCCATCTTTTCGACAGACTGCAGTTTTCGACTTCAATTGAATATAACCCTATTACTGTATTGTTCTGCTGGAAAGAAAAATCTCACAAAAATTGAGAGACATGCATATTGCTAAGTAATATCCAAAAGGGAATAACGTATTGATTAAAGTATTATTAATATGCTTTGTGGAGGCTCTGTCTATTTTAGGGGCAAATAAATTGCGCATTGTGATACAATTTTTAATACATTCTTGCAATGTATTCAAATACAGTCAAACTTTTCACATCACAACCGCAAGTGATGTGAAACAGCTTGTAATCCACGTGAACAGCTTGTAATCCACGTTAAGTAAGGAAATAGGTCTGTATGAAGAAGAAAGAAGGGGATCTTTACCTGGCTTGCGTAATACACGAATTAAAGCCGAATTGAAGAGGTTTTGGGATAGTATGGGTCGAAATAATAGAATTATAGAAGGCAGTCAGGGAATCAGCTAGTTTAGGGGAGAGTAATTTAAAGAATTCACCAGACAGACCATCAGGGCCTGGAGATTTTAGCGTTTTGAGGACCTTAATAGCTTCTACAATTTCATTAACAATTAAAGGTGCAATAAGGGAGTTTGACTGATCGGAGGATATTTGTGGCAGCTGAAGAGTCTCCCAAAAAAAGCGTTTGTTGTAGTGGTCAATATCACCATTTGAGTATATCTTTATAGTATCTTTATAGAAAGTATGAAACATGTCAGCCATCACTTTCCCCTCATACTGTATATTAGCATTGGAATCCATTACATGGTGGGTGCCTCCATATTGAAAAATCTTATATTTACCCGCAGTGAGAAACCTATGATGCATCTATATGAGAGTGTGATCAAAATGTTGTTTAGCTTCCCTATGCTTCTGTTGATTATCTAATGTGGGTGAAGCCTTGAAAGATTGGAAGGAAGAAGTGAGTATAGATTGTGCTTCCCTATAAGCAGCTTCCTAATGCCCCTTATACTTCATCTTATATGCAATTATATCACCCCGCATGACAGCTTTGGCAGCCTGCCACAGCAAGGCAGGGTCCAACACATGGTCAGAGTTATTAAAGCAGTAGGAGTCCCAGGATGCTATCAGCATAGATTGGAAACTTTTGGAAGCTGCCAATTTGGCAGGGAATCTCCAATGGGAATTAGTTCCCAGAGTGAATTTACCCTGCAATAGAATAGAAATAGGAGCATGATCCGAAACACTTATGGGGTTAATATTTGCTTCAATGATCCTGGGGGACAGATCAGTTGACACAAGAAAATAATCAATTCGTGAGAAAGAGTTATAAGTTGGTGAGTAACAAGTAAATTTTAGCTCAACAGGATTACATAATCTCCATATATCAACTAGGCCCAGTTGTTCAGACACATAATCCAACTTAATTTTGGTAAACCGGGTCATCTGAGAAGAGGAACACTTTTTATTCAAAACTAATGAAGACACCAGATTCATATCGCCACCCAAAATGAGGGAGGTATGTGAGGAAGGTTGGAGAAGATTCGTTATCTCTAGATAAAATGTTTTATCATATACAGCCAGGGCATAAACATTGCATAAAGTAAACCTGGAACCTTCTAAGGTAATATCCAAAACAATGTATCTTCCTAAAGTATCAATAACCTGATGATGGATGTCAAACTTAATACCCTTACGAATGAGGATCGCAACCCCCCTAACTTTGGAAGTATAAGAAGAGGAAGCAAGAACCTCATGTCGAAGCATACCAAGTTTAGCATGTTCAGTAGGGGTCAAATGGGTTTCTTGTAGCATCGTTAAATCTGCTTTTATTTTATTTAGATACGTAAGGATGCGTCTTCTCTTGATAAGGGGTGTTGATAGCCCTGACGTTGCAAGAAAATAAGTTAAGTTGGGACACTTATATAATCAATAAAAGGAAATGTGAAAACAGCAACGAGCCCATAAATGGTAGAGCCATCCATCCTCAGGTTACAATAAACAATATATTTCAGCAGTTCTTAGAAAACCCCAAATGAGTAAACAAATGTGGTAATACAATATGAATCATCAACCCATGTGGCAAAGTTGTTGTTAACAAGAACAAAAGATGAAAAAACATTCATCAGCAAACGGTAGCATAATTGACTAACACCTAACAGCTGTGATGTATAATAAACAGATAACAGGCAATACTGAATCAGCAATTCTAAGGAGTTAAGACAATGCCCCTTAAAGAGGGGGGGGGGGGGGAATAATCTGCATTCAAAAACATCATGACAGAAAAATTAGAAACATCTCAATCCATTGAGAAGGTAGAAATAACCACAAGAAGGAGTAACGAAACCATATAACCTGAGTTCAGTCATTATGATCCATAGAGACTGAAGTGGAAGTCGACGCTTGCCTCAATGACTCCATAGTTTCGGACACAAAGTCTTTAGCAGAGTCCATTGACGTGAAATCCTTTGGACCTTGTGGAGTGAAAATGTGCAGCTGTTCAGGATAAAGAAGAGCAAATCGGGTACCATTCTTCACCAGCTGAGAGCAAATCAATGACATTTCCCTTCTGGCCATAGAAACCTCTGCGGAATAATCCTGAAATAGGAATAGTCTTTGACCATCCCTTAATCCTGGCAGCAGCCCATATCATTTCCTTATGTCTAAAATTCAATCATTTAAAGATAACTGGACAGGGTCTAGATTGGTTGGAGTCGCGTGGTAAGCCCAGTCTATGAGCTCTTTCAATTTCAAGAGAAGACAATTCCTCCTGGATGCCCAATAGGTCTGGTAAATCAGAAAGAAGGAATTTAAGGAGTTCAGAACCTTTTAACTACTCTTTAAGGCCCACTATTCTCAGATTATTCTGCCTCAATCTTTTCTCAAGGTCATCAATCTTCAATATCATGTTGGCGAGAAGAGGAGAGAGAGGCGACCTGTTCCTTGAGATCCTCGATCTCCTTGAAATTTGCTGCAACCCTAATTTCAGTCACCGATATCTGGCGCAAAATAGAACCAAGTTCCGACTTCAGGTCCGACACGGCTGACATAAATTTATCTGCCTGAGTTTGTATTAGAGGTTCCATCATTTCTTTAATTGCTTTCACTATTTCCGAATAGGAAGGGGCAGCAGGAGGATCCTTTGGAGGCATGGTAACTTGGAGGTCCACCTCAGTATCCAAGCAATCAGAAATAGGTAACGATAACGTAGGTTCCGGAGACGGCTCCCCTCGTTTACTCCCACTCTTATAGCGTTGAGGTTTTGGTGCAGAAGAGTTTAAGAATTTCTCCATAATATTAGTTACAGACACATGAGGTCAGGAGGAAGGAAATGGTATGCCATTATTATTGGAAGCATGAGAAATGTAACATCACAGCTGCGAGCGGTGAAAGCTTACATGATGTTGTTATGCAGGATCATCAGGTAGAAAGGAGTGCATTTGTAATCCACCTGGACAACACAAATATTCAACTGTGTTTATCTGTTGTCACAAGCAACACCTCCAGTAAAGATGGGAGATTGAACAATGTAATTGAGAGACCAGCAGCATCACTGTGTAAGCACTATAACACACAAGAATTAGTAAGTGACTAAAAGCACACAGTCTACCCCACATACAAGGTGATGAAGGGGGGGGGGGGGAGATAGGAGATATAATTCACTTTGTGGTGATAGACTGTAGAAGGAATTGCTGGTAAAAAGGAGTATAGGGGGAGTAGTGTTCCAGATAATGGAGGTTAGGCACAGGTATCAAAAGCCAGCAAGTATCCAGGAGTATCAATGTATCTCAGTAGACATATAACAGTAATCATGAGCCAGTCACTTATATAGGAGCAAGTATAGGAGAGGAAACCTCCATGTGAATTGCTGGTATAATAAGTAGGGAGATGGTCATTCCCAAAATGGAGGACCACAGAACATACACTGGGCTCAGAGACAAATGCTGTACTCACTGCAATATAATGAAAGGGCTCCACACAGGTCTCTCTCTGCCACCTCCAGGGTACGAAAGGAAGAATAAGTCCAGGGAGATGTTGAGAGGTTAGGTAAGGGTCAGATGTAAAGGCCCTGTGGATGTCAGCCGCCTGTGATGGATGCCACATCTCCTCCAGCCTCCACATGTCAACCTTTTGTACCTGTCAACCATATGGTATTGACCTATTGACTGTCTACCTAGACACTGTCTATCTACCATCCAGATTACCAAGTTAACAGCTCACGTGTGGACAACTCTCCAACTGTCTAATGTGGCAGATTTGTGAGGCATAAAAATACAACAAACTTTTAAATCAATTAATCCCTAGCTGTGCCCTCTGCAATAGTCCCTACTTAAGGTGAAAGAAAGGGTAAGTTGTTTCAATTATACCCTTTTCACACAGAAACTGAAATCACCGAGTGAAGCAGTTCTACCTGGTAATTTCATGAAACACACGGGTCCTCTTTCTGTGTGAAAGGGTCAACCCGGGTTGAAATTCTCGGGACCTCGACCCTGGAATTTACCAGAGTCGGAGACCCAGGAATTTCAACCCAGTTTGACCCTTTCACACAGACAAAATACCCGGGCTGATCTGCAAATTACCAGGTCGAGAATTTGCTTGTTTGTGTGAAAGGGGTGTCAGGCAGGGACCGGCAAAACTACCTCGCATTGAAATGTCGGGTAATTGCTGGGACTTTCAGTCTTCTCTTTCTGAAAGTGGTATTAGTGACATGGCCTTGGGAAGTGTGATAGATTAGGGTGGAAATGGGAGTGGACAAGAGCACCATTTGACATAAATGGTCGAGTCACATTGTTATGACCACCAGCTAATAGCCAGAGTAACTGCCGCGTCCAGCACGGACAGCAGCTACACGGGCTGAACGGTTGTTTTAGACAAACGTCTGGTAGCCCCAAGGTTAGTTTTGACGATGAGCTGTTCCACTGTAGCATGTCGGTCGGCTGTCTAACACAACTAAAAAAACAAGTGGTTGCTCACCCACTCATGGAGTCTGGCCATGTAGTGTGGAGAATAGAGTCATTGCTGCTGTGCAGATGCAGCGGCGGACGGGAAGCTGGGCTCTGGATGTTGTGTGGGCATTGTTGAAGAAGCACTGTGCTGGGGGTATCATTCTCCAGTGCAGATAGCTCTGCTGATCAGAGCTCTGTCTCAGGAGCTGATTGCCGCACTGCAGAGATGGAGACAAGGCTGTTCATCGGGGTGGGGGTGGTTTGGTCATTTAGAAACCCCCCCTGTGTGTGCCACTGGTATGCAAACTTATGGTTTATGTTAGAGATGAGTGGTTCAGTTTTATTGAAAACTGAACACACCAGAACTGTGGGGTTTCTAGTCGAAGCAGAGTCCCAGCTCAGGTCAGTTTGGGGTCAGATCTCGAACCTAAAAACCAAATCTAGCATGCAATTCCCTCCGTTCGTGATTTGAGGTGTCAGTTAACACTTGAAAAGACTGCAAATATTTTTTTTCATGTTAATAGTACTGTAGGAAAACAGGTCCAAAATTTACATGGTTTGAGCTGTTGTCAACAAATTTAAAGGAATCTAAAACAAAAACTGAACCAAATCACTTGAGGGTGGTTTTGCCATAACCAACCTAAAACCAAAACGCACGGGTCACCTCCATTGTGCATGTGCAGATCATGTCCTGTGTCTTCAGAAGCAGTGCCCTATAGGCTGCAGCCTCATTGACAGGCTGCGTCTGTTTGAGGTCAGCAACAGAAAGCGTTCTCTCGGGAATGTGTTGGCCCCGTTTCTGATGCATGTCATAGCTAGTGTCTTCAGACGCAGCTTCACTGGCCCTGGAAATATGAAACCACTAGCCATCCTAAATAACCTCAGGGGTACACAGATGCAGTGCCAGATTAACAATGGGGCGGATGGAGCTTCAGCTCCAGGCCTCCACATAAAAATAGGCCCACCATCATGGCAGCATGATGATGACCAGCCATTAGCTGGCCACATAGTTGGCCATAAACCATAACTATTAAGAATATATTTCTATTTCTCTCACAAAATGATGCAATTTGTATATTTTTACATAATTAGTGAGACATTGTAGGGTGTGTACTCGCCCATTTGGCTCTGACAACACCCACACAGCACTTGTCATACCTCCCCGAATCTCACAATAGGCCCCTGAATGTCTTCAGTCCCAGGCCCATGTGGCTCTTAATCCGGCCCTGCACAGAGAGCCGATGTTCATGCAGATGATCCAATGCTGCATCTTCAGACTTAGCAACAGATCAGAGAAACCTGTAGTGGGTGTCTTTTTACAAAGGCCTCCTGCAGCATTAGCATATTTTCGCACAGCAACTGCTGTATTAGGCCCATATAACTTAAGGTGCATATACACGATGCAATGTTTGCTTACGATTTTGACCATATAGTCAAAATCGTAAGAAAAGTAAGCACATATCGCACCGTGTGTACATAGCTTGCGATACCGACGTGCTCGAATGGGGTCGGTATCGCAAGAAGAAATAGACTGCGCAGGCAGGGCAATTTTTACTATATTGTGTACAATCTAGTTTCTAGTATAGTCAAAACAGTCTCAAAAGTGACTGTTATGGCAATATAGCAATCACAGTGTGATCCGTTAATTCTTGTCACAGCATATATCAAATAACACGGATATTGCACGTTATAAGTAACGGAGCAGATACCCTCACCTATTATAGGTAAAGTTTATGTTTTGGAAAATAATTTTAAAGGTGTTCTAGACATTGTAGTGACACCATTTTTTCAGTTACATATTCTGTTGCGCTTTACGATTGGAACAACAGTAATAGAACAAAGGTGGTCATTCCGAGTTGTTCGCTCGTTATTTTTTTTCCGCAACGGAGCGATTAGTCGCTAATGCGCATGCGCAATGTCCGCAGTGCGACTGCGCCAAGTAAATTTGCTATGCAGTTAGGTATTTTACTCACGGCATTACGAGGTTTTTTCTTCGTTCTGGTGATCGTAATGTGATTGACAGGAAGTGGGTGTTTCTGGGCGGAAACTGGCCGTTTTATGGGAGTGTGTGAAAAAACGCTACCGTTTCTGGGAAAAACGCGGGAGTGTCTGAAGAAACGGGGGAGTGTCTGGGCGAACGCTGTGTGTGTTTGTGACGTCAAACCAGGAACGAAGCTGACTGAACTGATCGCAGATGCCGAGTAAGTCTGGAGCTACTCAGAAACTGCTAAGAAGTGTCTATTCGCAATTCTGCTAATCTTTCGTTCGCAATTTTGATAAGCTAAGATTCACTCCCAGTAGGCGGCGGCTTAGCGTGTACAAAGCTGCCAAAAGCAGCTTGCGAGCGAACAACTCGGAATAAGGGCCAAAAGTGGGTAATAACAGACAGACATAGGTGGAAATTTACTAAGCTCCCGATTTTGACCGAGATGGTGTTTTTTCTTCAAAGTGTCATCTCGGGAATTTACTAAACTCAAATCACAGCAGTGATGAGGGCATTCGTATTTTTTTGGAACTCAAAGAAAAAAATTACGAATGAATACACCATCGGTCAAATACGCCTGTTATTTGGTAGAACTCGGTAATTTACTAAAAAGTGTAATTCACAAACACTGCGGCAATAGCCAAACACTGCCGTGAAACAATACAAATCGTAAAAAAATGCTAAAATAAAACAGACCTGCTTTTTTTTACCGTGTTCTGATAGGCATGCACGGATCCATGAGATCCGTGCATGTTTATCAGTGGGAAGGGGTGGGAAAGTGTTAAATTTGCTGAAAAAAAATGTGTGGGGTCCCCCCTCCTAAGCAAAACCAGCCTCGGGCTCTTTGAGCCGGTCCTGGTTAAAAAAATATGGGGGGAAAAATGACAGGGGTTCCCCCATATTTAATCAACCAGCACCGGGCTCTGCGCCTGGTCCTGGTTCCAAAAATACGGGGGACAAAAAGCGTAGGGGTCCCCCGTATTTTTTAAACCAGCACCGGGCTCCACTAGCCAGGTACATAATGCCACAGCCGGGGGACACTTTTATATTGGTCCCTGTGGCCCTGGCATTACATACCCAACTAGTCACCCCTGGCCGGGGTACCCTGGAGGAGTGGGAACCCCTTAAATCAAGGGGACCCCCCCTCCAGCCACCCAAGGGCCAGGGGTGAAGCCCGAGGCTGTCCCCCCCCATCCAAGGGCGGCGGATGGGGGGCTGATAGCCTTTTTGTAAAAATGTGAATATTGTTTTTAGTAGCAGTACTACAAGTCCCAGCAAGCCTCCCCCGCAAGCTGGTACTTGGAGAACCACAAGTACCAGCATGCGGTGGAAAACCGGGCCCGCTGGTACCTGTTGTACTACTACTAAAAAAATAACCCAATAAAAACAGGAGACACACACCTTGAAAGTATAAGTTTATTACATACATGCACACCTCCAAACATACATACTTACATATGTTCACACGAGGGTCGGTCCTCTTCTCCATGTAGAATCCATGGGGTACCTGTGTGAAAAATTATCTCACATAATCCAGTGTAGATCGGTCCTCTTCTGTTCTTTGTATAATCCACGTACTTTGCAAAATAAAAAAACGGACACCCGACCACGCACTGAAAGGGGCCCCATGTTTTCACATGGGACCCCTTTCCCCGACTGCCAGGACCCCCCCTGACTTCTGTCTAAGAGGGTTCCTTCAGCCAATCAGGGAGCGCCACGTCGTGGCACCCTCCTGATTGGCTGTGTGCTCCTGCAGTGTCTGTCAGGCAGCACACGGCAGTGATACAATGTAGCGCCTATGCGCTCTATTGTAACCAATGGTGGGAACTTTGCGGACAGCGGTTGACCGAAAGTAACCTCACCGCTGTCCGCAAAATATTTGACCGATGGTGTATTCATTCGTATTTTTTTTCTTAGAGTTCCAAAAAAATACGAATGCCCTCATCACTGCCGTGATTTGAGTTTAGTAAATTCCCGAGATGACACTTTGAAGAAAAAACACCATCTCGGTCAAAATCGGGAGCTTAGTAAATTTCCACCATGGTTGTATTTTTGATATGTTTCTTAGATGTATGTAACATGATTTTGAGATAGATTGAATGTGAAAACCAAAGGACAGTTCAGAGCCAAGAATGACACCTAGGCAGCTAGCTTGTGGTGTAGGGTTGATTGTTGAGTTATCAACAGTGATAGATATAGCCAGTTGGTAACTATTAATGGCCGGTGGAAATATAATTAATTCTGTTTTGGAACTATTAAGTTTGAGGTGGCGAGATGTCATCCAAGATGAAATGCCAGAAAGGCATTCAGTGACACGGCCCAATACAGATGGTGACACATCATGGGAGGATAGGTATACTTGAGTATAATCCACATACAGATGGTACTAAGAGCTGATTAGTTTACCAAGAGATGTAGAGACGTAGTATAGATTGAGGTAAGCAGAGGACCTAAGACTGAGCCTTGCGGTACTCCAACTGAGAGAGGTAGTGAAGAGGAGGTGGAGTCAGAGAAACGAACACTGAAAGAACGATTAGATAGGTAGGTTGAGGACCAAGAAAGGGCTGTGCTCTGGAGACCCAGGGATTGTAGTGTTTGTATGAGAAGAGAGTGGTCAACAGTGTCAAAAGCAGCAGAGAGATCAAGGAGAATAAGAAGTGAGTAATGGCCTTTAGATCTTTCACTTACTTATCAGTGCTGTCTCTGTGGAGTGTTTGGAATGAAAGCCTGACTGAAGTGGGTCCAATCATTTGTGTGAGTTAAAAAAGTGTGTGAGGCGAGTTTAGGCAAGTCTCTCAAGTAGCTTGGAGGGGCATGGGAGCTAAGAAATAGAACGGTAATTTGAGAGAGAGTTAGGGTCAGAATTTAGTTTTTTTCAGAATAGGAGTAATCACTGCATGTATTAGTATTAGTCAACAACTAAAGTAACAGATTAGCAAAGCATTAACTCAAATAATCAACACTGTGAAACTTTCAAAAGTCAATAACTGTATATTTAAAATAGGATTTTAATACCTACCGGTAAATCCTTTTCTATTAGTCCGTAGAGGATGCTGGGGTCACATCAAGAACCGTGGGGTATAGATGGGATCCACAGGAGACATAGGCACTTTAAGACTTTCAAAGGGGTGTGAACTGGCTCCTCCCTCTATGCCCCTCCTCCAGACTCCAGTTATAGGAACTGTGTCCAGGGAGATGGACATTTCGAGGAAAAGGATTTATTGTTAAACTAAGGTGAGATACATACCAGCTCACACCTAAAGCACGCAGTACAACATGGCATTCAACATAACGCAAGTCGACGGCATGAACAACGTCAGCAACAGGCTGACTAAAAACATAACACAACATGTGTTGAAATGTAACAAAAAACTGCAGATACAGTACGCACTGGGATGGGCACCCAGCATCCTCTACGGACTAAGAGAAAAGGATTTACCGGTAGATATTAAAATCTTATTTTCTCATACGTCCTAGAGGATGCTGGGGTCACATCAAGAACCATGGGGTCATACCAAAGCTCTAGAACGGGCGGGAGAGTGCGGATGACTCTGCAGCACAGATTGACCAAACAAGAGGTCCTCATCAGCCAGGGTATCAAACTTGTAAAACTTCGCAAAAGTGTTTGAACCCGACCACGTAGCTGCTCGGCAAAGTTGTAATGCCGAGATCCCCCGGGCAGCCGCCCAGGACGAGCCCACCTTTCTGGTAGAATGGGCCTTCACCGATTTCGGTAACGGCAATCCAGCCGTAGAATGAGCATGCTGAGTCGTATGACAGATCCAGCGCGCAATAGTCTGCTTGGAAGCAGGAGCCCCAATTTTGTTGTGAGCATACAGGACAAAAAAAGCCTCCGTTTTCCTAAACTGAGACGTTCTGGCGACATAAATTTTCAAAGCTCTGACTACGTCGAGAAACTTCGATTCCAGCAAGGCGTCAGTAGCCACTGGCACCACAATAGGTTGGTTCAAGTGGAACGACGAAACCACTTTCGGCAGAAACTGCTGACGAGTCCTCAACTCTGCTCTATCTTCATGGAAGATCAAATAAGGGCTCTTGTGAGACAAGGCCGCTAATTCAGACACCCGCCTTGCGGATGCCAAGGCCAACAGTATGACCACTTTCCAAGTGAGGAATTTCAACTCTACCTTCTGTAAAGGTTCAAACCAATGAGATTGAAGAAATTGTAACACCACGTTAAGATCCCATGGTGCCACAGGGGGCACAAAGGGAGGTTGGATGTGCAATACGCCTTTCACGAAAGTCTGAACTTCTGGAAGGGAGGCCAATTGTTTTTGGAAGAAAACCGATAAGGCTGAAATTTGTATTTTAATTGAGCCCAACTTTAGGCCCACATCCACACCGGCTTGTAGAAAATGGAGAAACCGTCCTAAATGAAATTCTTCCGTAGGAGCCTTCTTGGATTCACACCAAGACACGTATTTTCTCCAAATACGGTGGTAATGTTTTGACGTTACTCCTTTCCTGGCCTGAATAAGAGTGGGGATGACTTCCTTGGGAATACCCTTTTGGGCTAGGATCCGGCATTCAACCTCCAAGCCGTCAAACAAAGTCGCGGTAAGTCTTGGAACATGCACGGCTCCTGCTGTAACAGATCCTCCCTCAGAGGAAGAGGCCAGGGATCTCCTATGAGTAATTCCTGAAGATCTGGGTACCAAGCCCTCCTTGGCCAGTCTGGAACAATGAAGATAGCTTGAACCTTTGTTCTTCTTATGATCTTTCTCACTTTTGGAACGAGTGGAAGCGGAGCAAACACGTACACCGACTGAAACACCCACGGTGTCACTGGGGCATCCACTGCTATTGCTTGAGGGTCTCTCAACCTGGAACAATATCTCTGAAGTTTCTTGTTGAGGTGAGACGCCATCATGTCTATTTGAGGAATTCCCCAAAGACTTGTCACTTCTGCAAAGACCTCTTGATGAAGACCCCACTCTCCTGGATGGAGATCGTGTCTGCTGAGGAAGTCTGCTTCCCAGTTGTCCACTCCTGGAATGAAGATCACTGACAGAGCGCTTGTATGCCTTTCCGCCCAAAGGAGAACCTTTGTGGCCTCTGCCATTGCCGCTCTGCTCTTTGTTCCGCCCTGGCAGTTTATGTACGCTACTGCTGTTATGTTGTCCGACTGAATCAAGATGGGCCAATTGCAAAGAAGATGTTCCGCTTGCAGAAGGCCGTTGTGAATGGCCCTTAACTCCAGAACGTTTATGTTTAGACAAATTTCCTGGCTTGACCATCTTCCCTGGAAGCTTTCCCCCTGTGTGACTGCTCCCCAGCCTCGGAGACTCGCATCCGTGGTCACTAAGATCCAGTCCTGGATCCCGAACCTGCGTCCCTCTAGGAGGTGAGAACTGTGCAGCCACCACAGGAGTGAGATTTTGGTCTTGGAAGACAGGATTATCTGTCGGTGCATGTGCAGATGGGTCCCGGACCACTTGTCCAACAGGTCCCACTGAAACACTCTGGCATGGAACCTGCCAAACTGAATGGCCTCGTAGGCTGCCACCATCTTCCCCAGCAACCGAGTGCATTGATGGATCGATACTCTTGCTGGTTTCAGAATTTGTTTGACCAGGTTCTGAATTTCCAGAGCCTTTTCCACTGGAAGAAAAACTCTCTGTAATTCTGTGTCCAGAATCATTCCCAAAAACGACAGACGTCTCGTCGGGACCAACTGTGGTTTTGGCAAGTTTAGGAGCCAACCATGTTGCTGCAGAATTGTCAGGGAGAGCGTAATGTTCTGCAGTAATTGGTCCCTGGATCTCTCCTTTATCAGGAGATCGTCCAAATACGGGATAATTGTGACTCCTTGCTTGTGCAGGAGAACCATCATTTCGGCCATTACTTTGGTGAAAACCCTCGGAGCAATGGACAGACCAAATGGCAACGTCTGAAATTTGTAATGACAATCCTGAACTGCAAACCTCAGGTAAGCCTGATGTGGAGGATAAATGGGAACATGTAAGTAAGTGTTATGAACCACAGGTAGTGGTTCATTCCTGTTTTCCGTATTTTATGTTTATAGTTCTCTTGCAGGCCAGGATTTCCCTTTGCTCTGGTTTAGAAGATTATTGTTTGCTGTCGGTGGTTAGTCTGTGTAATTGCAGCCTGTTTCCATGTGGTTGGCCTCACCTGTCTGCTAATTGCATCTTGTCAGTTTGGAGTCATGCAACAGGGCAGCTGCACGACATAATTAATTAGGGCTCTCTGTTATATTCTGGCTCAGTGCAATACACAGACGTCGGTGATAGTTCTTGAGTTCTGAGCTAGTTCCTGCCAGTTCCTGAGTGTCGGTTCCAGTGTCAGTTCCAGTGTCGGTTCCAGTGTCTGATCCAGTGTCTGATCCAGTGTCTGATCCAGTGTCTGATCCAGTGTCGGTTCCAGTGTCGGTTCCAGTGTCTGATCCCATGTCCTGCTGTGAAGCGTTCCTGTCCAGAAGTCCTGTGGCTTTGTCTGTTCCTGGTCGAGTATCTGGCTTCTTGGTGTCCACCGGTCTGTCGTTTGGGATTCTGCCTGTCGGCGTGTGGACAGCATTTCCTTTGTTGTTCTTTTCCTTTGGCGGCGTGCCGCACATGTATTTAGTTTTAGGGTTGTTAGTAGCCCCTAGCCTTCTGTTTGCTTTAGTTAGAGGTCCCCTTGTTATTATCCTGTCTCGGTTCACGCCTTGTCTCACTCTAAGACCTGGGGGCATCGGAGTTGGGCAGACCTAATCCGCCCTTCAAACGCGGCTGCCGTGGGCCCAAGAAACCATAGTCACGCAGGCGTGAACTGACCACATGGGTGAAACAATGGAGGTAGGCTGCTGGGGGCTATTTCCATACCACACCTTATTTCAGCGTCACGTTCTGGTGCTCTGGACTCAATACGCAACATCTCTCTTGTTCTGAGCACCAGGAACGTAACAGTAAGCATCCTTTATGTCTACCGACACTATAAAATCCCCCTCCTCCAGACTGGAGATCACTGCCCGGAGAGATTCCATCTTGAATTTGAATTTTTTTAGGTAGAAATTGAGGGATTTGAGGTTCAGGATTGGTCTGACCGAGCCGTCTGGCTTCGGGACTATGAACAGACTCGAATAAAAACCTTCTCCCTTTTGCGACGGGGGAACCCTGACAATTACTTGATTGTGACACAATTTTTGTATTGCAGCGCATACCACCTCCCAGTCCGGAAGAGAAGCTGGTAAGGCCGATTTGAAAAATCGGTGAGGGGGAACATCTTGAAACTCCAGTCTGTACCCCAGGGACACTATTTCTAACACCCATGGGTCCAGGGCCGAATGAGCCCAGAACTGACTGAAGAGTTTGAGACGTGCCCCCACTGGTGCGGACTCCCGCAGAGGAGCCCCAGCATCATGCGGTGGATTTGGCAGAATCCGGGGAGGACTTCTGCTCCTGGGAACTGGCCAGTGGCCACTGCCGGTGATCGTTTCCCTTTTCCCTTTCCTCTAGTAGCAAGGAAGGAAGACCCTCGGCCCTTTCTGTATTTATTGGGCCGAAAGGACTGCATCTGATAGTGGTGTGCTTTCTTTTGTGGTGTAGGCACATAAGGTAAAAATGATGACTTAACCGCGGTAGCCGTAGATACCAAATCAGCGAGGCCTTCACCAAACAATACACCACCTTTATACGGTAGAGACTCCATAGTTTTCTTAGAGTCAGCATCAGCATTCCATTGATGAATCCACAATGCTCTCATAGCTCAGACTGCCATGGCATTGGCCCGTGATCCCAAGAGGCCAATATCCCTCGCAGCTTCCTTTAGGTAGACTGCAGCGTCCCTGATATAACCCAGTGTCAAAAGAATGTTATCCATATCCAGGGTATCTATTTCAGATGACAAGTTATCTGCCCATTTTTCGATAGCACTACTCACCCACGCAAATGCAATGGCTGGTCTGAGTAGCATACCCGTGGTGACATAAATGGATTTCAATGTATTTTCCTGCCTACGATCCGCAGGATTCATTAGGGATGCCTTGTCAGGGGACGGAAGAGCCACCTTTTTGGACAGCCGTGATAAAGCTTTGTCCACAATGGGGGGTGACTCCCATTGTTCCCTATCCCCAGAGGGAAACGGATACACCACTGGAATCCTTTTGGGAATCTGAAACCTTTTGTCAGGATTTTCCCAAACTTTTTAACAAAATGTGTTCAGTTCATGAGAGGGAGGAAATGTTACCTCAGGTTTCTTTCCTTTATACATACAGACCCTAGTATCAGGAACAGTACGGTCCTCAGTGATATGTAATACGTCTTTTATTGCCACAATCATGTACTGAATGCTCTTTGCCAGTTTTGTATCTAATCTGGCTTCACTATAGTCGACACTTGAGTCAGTGTCCGTGTCGGTATCCGTGTCTGCCAGCAGGGCAAATGAACGCTTTTGTGACCCCGAGGGGGTCTGGACTTGAAGCAACACATCCTCTACGGATTTCTTCCATGCCTGGTTCTGAGACTCAGATTTATCCAATCTCTTATTTATCAGAGCCACATTAGCATTCAAAGCACTCAAAACATTCACACAGTCAGGTGTCGGCGGTGCCGACAGGGTCACTCCCACAGCCGTTTGTGTCCCTAACATAGTCTCCTCCTGGGAAGAGCACTCCACCTCAGACATGCCGACACACATGCACCCAACACACGCAGATACACTGGGCCTATAGGGGACAGACCCACAGTAAAGCCTGTCAGAGAGACACAGAGGGAGTTATTGCCAGCCCACACCCCAGCGCTCAATCCCGGTCTGAAACACCACAGAGATTGGCCCAGACCTGCAGCGCTTTTATAATTTACATATAATGCACCAAAATAACTGTGCCCCCCCCCCCCCCGTTTTCCACCCCGATACCTATGCAGGAGTGTGGGGAAGGACCAGCGTCGCTGCAGCCTTGTGTAGAGACAATGGCGCCGGGATGTGTGCTGTGAGGGCTAAGCTCTGCCCCCAAAATGGCGCGCTTCAGACCCGCTCTTTTCAAATTTCCAATTTTTATACTGGCGGGGGTCCGGACAGTGCCCTGGCACTATGTTCGCAATTGCCAGTCAGTTATAGAAGTTAGATATGCTGCCCAGGGCGCCCCCCCCCCCCCCCCCGCACCCTGTAGTGCCGCTGTGTGTGGGAGCATGGCACGCAGCGCGATCGCTGTACGGTACCTCAAAGCCGTCACTGAAGTCTTCTTTTCTTCTTCTACTCACCTGTCTTCTGACTTCTGGCTCTGCAAGGGGGGTGACGGCCGGCTCTGGGAATGAACCCCTAGGCGTACCTAGTGATCAAACCCTCAGGAGCTAATGGTGTCTTATAGCCAAAGAAGCAGAACCTTGAAACTCACAGAAGTAGGTCTGACTTCTCTCCCCTAAGTCCCACGAAGCAGGGAGACTGTTGCTAGTAGTTCTCCCTGAAAATAAAAAACCTAACATAAAGTCTTTTCAGAGAAACTCAGTAGAGCTCCTCAGAGTGCATCCAGTCTGCCTGGGCACAGATTCTAAACTGGAGTCTGGAGGAGGGGCATAGAGGGAGGAGCCAGTTCACACCCCTTTGAAAGTCTTAAAGTGCCCATGTCTCCTGTGGATCCCGTCTATACCCCATGGTTCTTGATGTGACCCCAGCATCCTCTAGGACGTATGAGAAAACATACTTGCATACTGTCCCAAATGTCCAGGAGACTCTCAATGGGGGAGATGTACTAAGCCTTGTAGAATGATAAAGTGGAGAGAAATATAGTACCAGCCAATCAGCTCCTAACTACCATATTACAGGCTGGGTTTGAAAAATGACCGGAGCTGATTGGTCATAGGCATTTCTTTCATGGGTGCAATGTGTGTGGTGCACATGTGCCCCTGGGTCCAGGGGGGCCCACATTGCACACACTGCACCCATGCTGTTTTATACTTAACTTTTTAACTACTGCCACGTCCGCTACAGCAAAAATCACTTCCAAAATGGCCACGGCGCATGTGCAGTAGGAAAATTGTCTCTGGACCATGGCAGGCGCCATGTTTCCAGAGACCTGCGCATGTGAGTAGACTCCAGCACAATGCCGAAGCCTATGCCGCTGTAGAGATGAGGGGCCCACCCGGAGTCTGCACATGGGCCCCTTCCTCTCTTAAAACACTGCTGTGGTTGGTAGTTAGTCTTACTCCACTTTATCACTCTCCAAAGCTTAGTACATCTGCCCCAATATATGGGCATGCCGAGAGAGTAGACAACCCCTGCGAATCATGGCCACATCTGTGATAATGATGCAATTTGCTGTATACTGTGTCATTGTGGTGCAGCCTGAGCCACCCACTGCAAAATGCCACCAATGCCACATTTCATGATGCTATTGTGGAAATGTGTCCTGTACCCCAGGACACATCCCAGCAGCAGCACACAGGGGATCTGTGTCCCCTGCGGGAGAACGTGTATGACAGCGCTGGGGCAGCTTGTCTGTCCCCAGCGTCTGTCGGCGTACAGCAGCGGCGGGTGTCTGGTGCAGGGATCAGACGTTTCCCTGCACCAGATTGTCAGCGGTGTCGGGCAACGGCGTGGCGGCGTTTCAAACTTGGCGGCACTTGGGCTGCCAATGAGAAGCGCCGCCTGCGTCTTTTCAAACCTTGCGCCGCCCGCGAGCTAATCGTGGCTCACGGGGCACCGACCAATCGGAGAGAGGCGCGGCGAGCCAATCGGCGCTCGCCGCGTCATAGGCCTCGCCCCTGGCGTCTGACGTCAGACGCCGGGCGGGAGCCTAAGAGAAGAAGCGTGCGGAAGAGCGCAGAAGAGGACGCCACCAAGAGAAGACGGGAGGCCGCGCCGAAGAGCGGTGAAGAGCTCCGGTGGCTGCTGAAGAGGCCAGAAGACATTGGGCTGCGGAAGGAAGATGTCCAGCAGCGGCTGGACGCTGAAGAGCGGAGGCGGCGCCACTGGCCAGGACGGGTCAGCGGAAGAAGAGGGTGCCGGAGACCCCCGGAGCAGGTGAGGCCTCAGTGAGGCTACTACCACCCCCTCCCCTTTCCTCCCTAGACCATCAGTGACGGGCAATAGGCCCTCTTACACTATGACCAGGGTTGGACTGGCCCAAAGGGGTACAGAGGAAACCCCTGGTTGGCCCCACTGCCTAGGTGCCCACCTCCTCTTGTAGGGGTCATGTTTCAGACTGTGCATTTGAATTATACATTATGCATATGTTACTTTATACTGCACAGTACTATGGTGTATTCTCTACAGTGCATTGCTGTTATTTATTTGGTAGAATATCATGATGCACTAGCATTATTTACTATATCCCACACCCTTTGGAGGCTGGCCACACCCCTAAGCATGGGCCCCTACCACTGCATTCGCTCGGTGGGCCCTTTATGTCCCAGTCTGACACTGGTTATAAACCCCCCCCCCCCCCCCCCCCCGGGTCATAACCTCCTCCTCCAGGATCTCCAAGGGACGAGTCCCACAATGTCTGCAGCTATGATTTAAAATGTACCTATTTTACTGGGCTCCGTTTAATTGCTGCAGGATTTCATTACAAGACAATATACCAAAAGCCTCGGCAAGGCTATTCATAAGAAACTCTTGTCACAAATTATGTAATCAAATTGGTTCAAGGGATAAGTGCTTTTATTTTCCTGTAATAACTCTTTTATATAAAGATTAGTTTCTATAGCATCCTGACAATAACACATCCCTTCCACATGTCACTGTTCTGTTATATCTACCTTTTATGGTGTTGCACATTAAAACCTATACAGCCTGAGGGACTGCGAGACATTGTACTCTGGATGTATAAACACACAGTGTTACAAAGTGTGCACAGCGCAAAAGCTGAACATGTTACTTAACCTAAAGACGTCAGCTGCAGAGCTTGTGCAGGTCCTACTTTGGTCTAAAGCTGGATTTGAGTGTCATTCTCAAATCGCCCCTGGCCTGTTTGAAATCTCTGAAGCTTTTATTACATTACTTTATTATTTATGGTTCACAGCCCACCTGCAAGTTCTTAAAAGGACAGTAACAGTGAATAGGGTTTCATGGATCTAAAATAAAACAATAGCTACATTATAAGTTGCATTATTTAAAAGAACCTTTAAGAACAGTGGGGCAGATGTATTAAGCCTGGAGAAGGCATAAAGAAGTGATAAAGTGGTGATAATCGCAAGGCGATAACACATCAGCCAATCAGCTCCTAACTGTCAATTTACATATTGTAGCTGATTGGCTGGTCACCTTGCACTTATCACCGCTTTATCACTTCTTTATGCCTTCTCCAGGCTTAATACATCGGCCCCGATGGCAGGAAAGTTTTATAGCTTGCAAGAAAAGTGCAGAGTTCAGAAGGCCGTGTTGCAGGTGTGCAGAACGAAAGGAAGTCACAACGTAGGGTTACTTTATGAAGCGCCAAATGGACCTGGTTGTCTTGGGTAGCGAGGTATGGGTGGAGGTTGGGAGACAAATTGTATGGATTGCATTTGAAAACATATATATTGTAGATTGGTGATAAGAAAGACTGGATGCAGATGTGGTGGAGTGATGTAAGACACATACACTCACTGTTAGGTAGTTATTAGTGATAGCGCTGAGCAGGTCCCTGACCACCAGTGTATGTGACAACCGTCCCTGTGAGCTCCTGCAGGACACAAACATCCCTCCTTTCAAGAACACTAGTCAAGGATACAGAGAACAAGAAGTAAATGGAGCAGTGACAGGGAAGGGTGGTAAGGTAGAAGTCGTGCTCAATTAACAAGGGGGAAGATGTATCTAAAGGTGGGTACACATACACACTAGTAGATATATCTGCAGATCAACTGATCTGCAGATATATCTATGGACGGATCGGGCAGTGTGCTGTGCATAAACACTGCCTGATCCGTCGGGGACTGACGTCATGAACTGGGCAGGCGTGTACACACGCCCGCTCAGTTCAGCTGTCAATCACCCCCGGCCGCCGCAGCATGTGTACGGGCGGTCGGCCGACCGCCCCGTACACACACAGCGACGCGCCAATATATCGGTAGATATATTGGCCGTCGGCTGTGCTGCGCAGCCGACGCGATACGTCTGTGAACGACGGAGTTCACAGACATATCGGCCGTACACACTGGCCGACGGTCCCGCGATATATCGGCCGTTCAAGAGAACGGCCGATATATCGACCAGTGTGTACGGGCCTTAAGCTTCTAAAAACAGTAGAGAAGTGGGCATGTGGAAACATTGGCCATAACAACAAATCAGCTTCCAGCTAGCAATTATCAGGCACATTCTATAAAATGATAGGTAGAGAGTGAAACTGGTTGCTATGGGCAACTTATCCACTTCTCCACTCTTTAGAAGCTTTGATACCATACTTGTCTACTTTGCTTTTTTACTCTGTGGGAGAAGTCCAGAGAGGAGATGCAGGTAGACAACGATAGGGGTGGGACCGGCTAGTCGTATCATTCAGCCCCACCCCACACAGGAAAGTTGCCTTGATTGGTGCATATGTAAGAGACACGGGGGTGGGGCCCTGCGGAAATAAGTCTCATGCTTACCAAGCTACGCACCTCATGCCTCCCGTCCTCCACCTTCAATCCGTCGAGGCAACTCTGACAGTACTGGAACACACCCAGACATGGGAACGGACTTCCTGGGGTGACCTGGCAAGAATGGGGGACACTACGCAGGGGTGACCTCCGTTGGGCTCAGTGGAGGGTCATCATTGGCACTCATGGCCTTAGACTGGGTGCGACTGTGATGGTGCGAAGCACCGAGCGCGACCCTGAACAAAAATGCCCAAGGGGAGGTGGGGGAAAGGGGCAATGTACACACGAGAACACAGGAAACACAATAATGCTCACCCACAGGTTCCTGCCAGGCGAACGGACCCTTCTTCTTTCCTGGAATAAAACACACAGCGCAGCCCACGAGACGGCGCTACTTACGAGGTACGACTGAGAGACACTTATGCAGAAGTTAAGGCACCATGCAGTTGCTTGCTCTTACCTTGTGCTACTCACCCGCGCGTAGCTTCCGACAGTCTACCTTCAATGGGGGCCCGACTGACGGGGGAAACTGTAGTACTTACCACAGCCGACCCTCACGGGGGCCGGACTGGACACCCTAAGCCTAGGGGTCTGGCGGCCTAGCGCCGGGTCCAGAGGTACCACGGCCTAGTGCCGACTTACATGCCCTGCGGCCTAGTGCCTGTGAGGGTACCATGGAACACAACACCTATTAGAGTACCGCGGCACACAATGCCCACCGCCTCTGCGAATGCAGTGTAATGCAATGCCTATAGCCTATGCGAATGCAGTGTAACGCAATACCTACATCATATGCAGTGTAATGCAATGCCTATAACCTATGCAGTGTAACGCAATGCCTATAACCTATGCAGTGTAACGCAATGCCTATAACCTATGCAGTGTAACGCAATGCCTATAACCTATGCAGTGTAACGCAATGCCTATAACCTATGCAGTGTAACACAATGGACAATGCTAAGAAAGGGGCCTCGCTGATGGCTTACCTGGACCACCGGGCAGCAGGGTCAGGAGTCGGGATGATTGCAGCTTCGGCCGAACTCTGAGCAGGAGGAATACCAGGGCAAACCAGACCAAAGGCAGCAACAGCAGGAGCAGCAGGAGACGGAGGCGCAGCAGCACACATCCTCCACTCACTCTCCTCCACGTGCAGTGCCCCCCTTCCTCTCTCGCGCCGGTCCTTACATACCCCCCTGCAGGGGCTTCTGGGCTGGGTGACATGGCTGCTCCTCATTCGTTGCCCGTGTCGCCCTGTGATGACACGCCACAGCACGTGGGCGCGCCTGGCGATGCGGGGACCAGGGCTGGCATCCGGCAGGGCGGCCGGGAGAAGGGGATCTGCATCCGCTTGCTGCCGGGTGGCCGTGGCTTCCGGCCGGGCGGCCCGCAGCGGGGGATGGCGCCTGTAGTGTCCCACACATATTTGCAAATGGGAAGGTCCAAAATTACATGGCTTCATAGAAGCGTGACATTTAGACCCACCCCCTCCTCGAGCATCCATGGATTCCCTATATTAGTCTCCCCATACTGCTAAATTGACTAGGAAATGAGTGAGATGCAGGATGTGTGCCCAGTTTTCAGGGGCTGCAGGGGACTACCTGAAAGGTCAGGTATCTCCCGCAAGATCCGGGAGAGTGAGCAAGTATGTTTGATACATCTGCCCCCAAATCCTGAATCCTGTGATGGACCCTAATATCTTGCTAGACCCAGGGGTGAATTTCAGGGGTCAGGCCACCCCTAGGCACTCCATTATCTGTCTGCCCCATCCATAGCTGTAACTAGACATTTTGGTGCCCTGTGCCAGAAAGAGAATCAGTGCCCCGCCCGCCCCCAATATGTAAAATAGGGCAAGTGTGCACTGAAGTGGGTGTGGCTTCACGGGGAAGGGGTGTGGCCACATAATACTACCAATTCACATTACACCACACAGTAGTGTCCATTACTCAAATAACACCACACAGTAGTGCCACTTATACACATTACATAACAGAAGAGCCCCTTACACACATTACACCAGATAGAGCCCTTAACACATATTACGCCATGTAGAGTTCCTTACACATATTATGCCAGATAGAGCCCCTTACACACATTATGCCGTGGTAGAGCCCCTTATACACATTATGTCAGATAGAGTCACATTATGCCACGTAGATCCCCTTATACATGTTACGCCAGGTAGAGCCCCTTATACATGTTAGGCCAGATAGATCCCCTTATACATGTTACAGCAGGTAGATACCCTTATACACGTTATGCCAGGTAGAGCCCCTTCTATACTTAATGCCAAGTAGAGCCCCTTATACACATTACGCCAGGTAGATCCCCTTATACACGTTATGCCAGGTAGAGACTCTTATACACGTTATACCAGGTAGATCCCCTTATACATGTTATGCCAGGTTGAAATGCCAGGTAGAGCCCCTTATACACGTTACACCAGATAGATCCCCTTATACATGTTACACCAGATAGAGCCCCTTACACACCGTATGCCAGGTAGAGCCCCTTACACACATTATGCCAGTTAGAGCACATTATAAACATTATGCCAGGTAGTGCCCCTTACACACATTACACCAGGTAGAGCCCTTATACACATTACGCCAGATAGAACCCCTTACAAACATTTATGGTGGCCTACCCCGGGATTGTGGGATCCCGGGATTTTGGGCAAAAATTGGCAAGGATTCAATCCCGGGACTGGGGCTTCCAATCCCAGGGATTTTGGTATTAGGAAGCCCCTTGTTTTTTCAATGCCAAGCAGCATTGAGCGTCCTCAGGATGCTCAAATGCTGCCTGGCTCCACCTGCTTACCTCCCCCCTTCCGCCAGCTGTGTGTACTGTGCAGTTTGACATGAAGTCAGTGGTCACACGGCACAGCCACCCACCACCCGGCACCTGAAACTCAGCTCCTGCACTGGCCTGCACCGGTCTGCACTTTGAAGGAGATGAACCCACCCTACCACCTGTACAGATGAGGATAAGAGAAGATAAGATATGATATGTGGACTGGGCAGGGTGGGGGCAGGGGCGGGAGCAGAGGGGGAATAGGTTGACAGACATTGAAAGGGAACCAATCCCGGGAATCCCGGGATTGATCATTATTCAATCCCATTACCCAGGATTGAAAATATCTCCCGGGATTGACCACCCTACACACATTATGCCAGGTAGAGCACATTATACATATTACACCAGTTACAGCCCTTATAGAGCACTTTACACACATTACGTGAGGTAGAACACTTTACACACATATTGCCAGGTAGAGCACTCTACACACATTGCACCAGGCAGAGTACTTTAGATAGACTCCCTTATACAAATTACACCAGGTGGAGCCCCTAACACCCAATCCCCCCCCCCTTACGATGTAGTGTACTTTAGTGTAGTGTACCGTAGTGCAGTGTGGTGTAGTGTGTGTGTAGGCACTTACATTATTTCTCCCTTCTGCATTGCTGCCGGCTCCTGACCTCTTTACACTGCAGGACAAGAAAGGGGGCGGGCACACAGGGGAGAGACTCCATCACTGACCATCACTGACTATATTCACTGACTATATATATTTATTATTAGTCTACCCCAATTCCCGAGACTGAAAAAATGGCCCGGGATTGGCCACCCTACACACATTACCCCAGGTAGAGCACATTATACACATTACGCCAGGTACAGCTCTCATAGAGCACTTTACGTACATTACGCCAGGTAGAACACCTTACACGCATTATGCCAGGTAGAGCACTTTCACACATTACTCCAGATAGAGCCCCTTATACACATTATGTCAGGTAGAGACACATTATGCCAGGTAGATCCCCTTATGCATGTTACACCAGGTAGAGCCCCTTATATGTGTTAGGCCAGATAGATCCCCTTATACACATTACATCAGGTAGATCCCCTTATACACGTTATGCCAGGTAGAGCCTCTTATACGCGGTATGCCAGGTAGAGCCCCTAATACACATTATGTCAGGTAGGTCCCCTTATACACGTTATGTCAGGTAGAGACTCTTATACACGTTATACCAGGTAGATCCCCTTATGCATGTTACACCAGGTAGAGCCCCTTACACACATTACAACATGTAGAGCACATTATACACATTACGCCAGGTAGAGCCCTTACACACATTATGCCAGATAGAGCCCCTTACACACATTTATGGTGGCCAATCCCAGGAACGGGATTGGTGGGATCCCAGAATATTGGCCAAAAAATGGCCGAGATTAAATCCCGGGACTGGGCCCTTCAATCCCAGGAATTTTGGGATTAGGAAGCCCTTTGTTTTTTCAATGCTGAGCAGCGTTAATTATCCTCAGGAGGCTCAGATGTTGCCCGGCTCCCCCTACTTACCTCCCCCTGCCACCGGCTGTGTGCACTGTGCCACATGACTATTATTATTCAATCCCATTTCCCAGGATTAAAAAAAAATGGCCCAGGAATTTGCCACCCTACACACATTACACCACGCGGAACACATAATACATATTACGCCAGGTACAGCCCTTATAGAGCACTTTACACATATTACGCCAGGTAGAGCACTTTACACACATTACACCAGGCAGAGTACTTTACACACATTACGACAGATAGACTCCCTTATACAAATTACACCAGGTGGAGCCCCTTACACCCAAACCCCCACCCTTAGGATGTAGTGTGTGTGTAGGCACTTACATTATTTCTCCCTTCTGCTCTGCTGCTGGCTCCTGACCTCTTTACACTGTAGGACAAGAGACGGGCCACGGGAGTGCAGCACACAGGGGAGAGACTCCAACAGTGCCCATCGCTGACTATATGCAGTGACCAGCGACAGAGATTGGGCAGAGGCTCGCGCTGATCGGAGCTTGGGGCTGCGGGCACCAAATGCTGCAAAGCACACAGGGGAGTGGAAGAACCGTCCATCAGCGGAGAACACTGGGGAATAGGCGGCCACTTGGCTGTATGTGCGTCGACAGGGCAAATGTGCACACACCTAGTTACGGTCCTGCCCCCTTCATGTTTTGGAAGCAGAACCAACCTCACCCCCTTCCCCTCCACCACCACAATTTATTGACCATTGACCCCAGCCACCAGTTACAAAATAAAACAATAAGTTGTAATGACAAACACAAACAAGAATCACCGGGCCTCATCTGGCCATTGGCCTAGTATGACTCTCAAGCAAGTCAAAATAGATCTCATGCAAGTGAGCATGCTGTGTGGACCCCAAAGTGTCACCCCATAGGCACGTTTGATTTCATATGGGGTGCTGTTTGAGTTTACCATGCAAATGTTGGGTTGGATGTACATTTTTTCTGCTTTAGCTAATTTGTCATACCCACATCGGGTTTGCCGTATTAATCTATGGCCAGGCCCCTAGGATTTCAGATATTTTCATTCGCCTCTGGCACTTCAATCTTTCCCCCACTACAGGTCACGTTTGGGAAGCAGAGCTTATGCCATAATTTCCACTTTCAGTAATCACATGGACATCGATACCAAGTTCAGATAAAGGGGTATATGCAATTGCGGTCGAATTCCCGAAATTGTCGAATTTCGGGACTTTTTCGCCAAAAAAAAATAAAAAATCGTCAATGCAATTCAGTACTTTCCGTCAAAAAAACGGACTTTCAAAATTCGACTTTTTGAAATTCGACTTTTGTCAAATTCGACTTTTCTGCAATGATACAAGTGCTGCAATTCGACCAAAGTATATTCAATTGAAGTTTGGAAATTCGACAACAGTGCTTTTAGACAGTAAATTCGTCATTTTCAATCCGCCACACTTTGGTGGGTGAAACTAATAAAAAAAATTTAAAACATGTTTTTTGTGTGTTTTTTTTTATTGATAATAGTATATCTATTTATATTAGAAGGGATTAGGTACTTGGTTTGTCTTTTTTGGAGGCACAAGTATTATTTATATATTTTTTAAAATAATATATATATATTTTTTTAGATGGAATGGTAAAATTCAGAAAAAAAATGGCGTGGGGTCCCCCCTCCAAAGCATAACCAGCCTCGGGCTCTTCGAGCTGGTCCTGGTTCTAAAAATGCGGGGAAAAAATTGACAGGGGATCCCCCGTATTTTTAAAACCAGCACCGGGCTCTGCGCCTAGTGCTGGTGCAAAAAATACGGGGGACAAAAAGAGTAGGGGTCCCCCGTATTTTATACACCAGCATCGGGCTCCACTAGCTGGACAGATAATGTCACAGCCGGGGGTCACTTTTATACAGTGCCTTGCGGCCGTGGCATTAAATATCCAACTAGTCACCCCTGGCCGGGGTACCCTGGGGGAGTGGGGACCCCTTCAATCAAGGGGTCCCCCCCCAGCCACCCAAGGGCCAGGGGTGAAGCCCGAGGCTGTCCCCCCATCCAAGGGCTGCGGGTGGGGGGCTGATAGCCTTGTCAAAATTGAAAGAATATTGTTTTTTCCAGTAGTACTACAAGTCCCAGCAAGCCTCCCCCGCAAGCTGGTACTTGGAGAACCACAAGTACCAGCATGCGGGAGAAAAACGGGCCCGCTGGTACTTGTAGTACTACTGGGAAAAAAATACCCAAATAAAAACAGGAGACACACACCGTGACAAGTACAACTTTATTACACACTGCCGACACACACATACTTACCTATGTTGACACGAAGCAGTCGGTACTCTTCTCCAAGTAGAATCCACGGGTACCTGAAAATAAAAGATAATTATACTCACCTGATCCAGGGTCCAGAGATAAATCCACGTACTTGTCAAAACAACAAAACGAACACCCGACCACCGGACTGAAAGGGGTCCCATGTTGACACATGAGACCCCTTTCCACGAATGCAGACACCCCCGTGACATCTGTCACAGAAGTGTCTCTTCAGCCAATCAGCGAGTGCAACGTCCTTGCACTCTGCTGATTGGCTCTGTGTGCGTCTGAGCTGTCAGACAGCGCATCTCAAAGCCTCTCCATTATATTCAATGGTGGGAACTTTGCGGTTAGTGGTGGGGTCACCCGCGGTCAGCGGCTGACCGCGGGTAACTCCGCCGCTGACGGCAAAGTTCCCACCATTGAAAGTAATGGAGGGAGCTGTGCGATGCGCTGTCTGAGCTAAGACGCGCACAGCCAATCAGGTGAGCGCTACGACGTGGCACTTCCTGATTGGCTGAAGGGACCTCAGTGACAGCAGTCACGTGGGGTCCTGGCATTCGGGGAAAGGGGTCTCATGTGTCAACATGGGACCCCTTTCAGTCCGGTGGTCGGGTATTCGTGTTTTTTTTTTTTGCCAAGTACGTGGATTATCTCTGGACGTGGATTATCTCTGGACACTGGATCAGGTGAGTGTTTTTTTTTCTCACAGGTACCCCGGATCGTCGGAGTCGAGACGTGGTAGTCGGCGTGTCAACATAGGTAAGTATGTGTGTGTCGGCAGTGTGTAATAAAGTTGTACTTGTCACGGTGTGTGTCTCCTGTTTTTATTTGGGTATTTTTTTTCCAGTAGTACTACAGGTACCAGTGGGCCCGTTTTTCTCCCGCATGCTGGTACTTGTGGTTCTCCAAGTACCAGCTTGCGGGGGAGGCTTGCTGGGACTTGTAGCACTACTGGAAAAAAACAATATTCTTTCAATTTTGACAAGGCTATCAGCCCCCCATCTGCAGCCCTTGGATGGGGGGGACAGCCTCGGGCTTCACCCCTGGCCCTTGGGTGGCTGGGGGGGGGACCCCTTGATTGAAGGGGTCCCCACTCCCCCAGGGTACCCCAGCCAGGGGTGACTAGTTGGATATTTAATGCCACGGCCGCAGGGCACTGTATAAAAGTGACCCCCGGCTGTGGCATTATCTGTCCAGCTAGTGGAGCCCGATGCTGGTGTATAAAATACGGGGGACCCCTACTCTTTTTGTCCCCCGTATTTTTTGCACCAGCACCAGGCGCAGAGCCCGGTGCTGGTTTTAAAAATACGGGGGATCCCCTGTCATTTTTCCCCCCGGATTTTTAGAACCAGGACGGCTCGAAGAGCCCGAGGCTGGTTATGCTTTGGAGGGGGGACCCCACGCCATTTTTTTTCGGGCTTTTCCCGTTTTCCCCCGTTTTTTTAAATCGTGGCAAAATCCGGCAAATCGCCTGTTTTTCGCCCGCGGGACTGTTGAATCCGTTTTCCATTGAATATGGTGAATTTCGGCAACCACTTGCCGAAATTGGACGGTCGAATTGTGTCGAATTAAAAAACGGCGATAATTTGCCGCGATTCGCCGCTAATTGCATATACCCCAAAGTCTGCCAATCTTTTTATTTTTAAATAGCTCTATCGCTCTATTGGTCCACAGTACAAAGTGCCTTTAACCATTGAAGCCCTAGGGCGCAGGTAACAGTGCCTCACCATAAACACTGACATGCCCCTAGTCCCTAGGGGCCCCCCAGGCTTCGTCATTGTCAGTCTTATGAAAAATATAGCCTTGTTTGCACCCAGGGGCGGATTGGTATCGAACACCAGCCTGGGAAATTTATGAAAGCAGCCCTAATAGGGGTGGAGACTTTTGCACACACTACTTACAGCACAGTACAAGGACGGGGAGCACACACTACATACAGCACAGTACAGGGAGGGAGCACACACTACATACAGCACAGTACAGGGAGGGAGCACACACTACATACAGCACAGTACAAGGACGGGGAGCACACACTACATAAAGCACAGTACAGGGAGGGAGCACACACTACATATAGCACAGTACACGGAGGAAGCAAACACTACATACAGCACAGTACAGGGAGGGAGCACACACTACATACAGCACAGTACAGGGAGGGAGCACACACTGCATATAGCACAGTACAGGGAGGAAGCGCACACTACATACAGCACAGTACAGGGAGGGAGCACACACTACATACAGCACAGTACAGGGAGGGAGCACACACTACATACAGCACAGTACAGGGAGGGAGCACACACTGCATATAGCACAGTACAGGGAGGAAGCGCACACTACATACAGCACAGTACAGGGAGGGAGCACACACTACATACAGCACAGTACAGTACAGGGAGGAGGAGCACACACTACATACAGCACAGTACAGGGAGGGAGCACACACTACATACAGCACAGTACAGGGAGGGAGCACACACTACATACAGCACAGTACAGGGACGGGGAGCACACACTACATACAGCACAGTACAGGGAGGGAGCACACACTACATATAGCACAGTACAGGGAGGAAGCGCACACTACATACAGCACAATACAGGGAGGGAGCACACACTACATACAGCACAATACAGGGAGGAGGAGCACACACTACATACAGCACAGTACAGGGAGGGAGCACACACTACATACAGCACAGTACAGGGAGGGGGAGCACACACTACATACAGCACAGTACAGGGAGGGGAGCACACACTACATACAGCACAGTACAGGGAGGGAGCACACACTACATACAGCACAGTACAGGGAGGAGGAGCACACACTACATACAGCACAGTACAGGGAGGAGGAGCACACACTACATACAGCACAGTACAGGGAGGGAGCACACACTACATATAGCACAGTACAGGGAGGGAGTACACACAAGTAGTTAAACACAGACACAGGGGACCAGAGCAGTGGAATCTGTACCAGTGGCCAATCCATCCCTGATAACGTACATAGCAACCACATTATTACATGAATAGCACCACATTACACGAATAGCACCACATAACACGGATACCACCGCATTACATATATAGCACCGCGCTACACATATACCACTGCATTATACGACTAGCACCACATTACATGTATAGCACCTCATTACACAAATTGCACCTCATTATACGACTAGCACCACATTACATACTAAGCCACCACATTAGATACGTAGCCACAGCATTACATACGTAGACATAGCATTACATACATAGCCACCGCATTACATACATAGGCCTATCATCATGGACAGACATTGGGCAGCTATAGGGCTGAAGGACTTTGCATTAGAGATTGTCACAGGGCTGGCTGTGAGTGCAGCCTGATCAGCTGGCATCCTGAGAACAAGGTACATCCTGTTCCTGTCCAGTCCCTAAACCATACACTGTGACCGAGTACGCCCTAACCCTTACACCATCATAATAATGCAAATAATGTCATTAAAAATAACCTCTCTGCCGGGTCCCCTTCAGTGCTCAGTTACCGTTCTGCCAGTTCAGTGAGGGTGCGGGAGCTAGAGTGGCACGGGTGTAGTGAACCCGGCTCCGACCATCGCTGTGCTGCTACTCCCGGGCCGGGTTCACTGAAGAGACCTTTGGCCGGGGCCAGGAGAGGATGCTGCTGGGCTGGTTAACTTTTCTCCAGGTCCCCCGTTGGTAGAACAGATTCACCACTTTTCATGGCTAGCGGCACCTGGAAGTGCCCATTAGCCTAACTTACGGATTGCGTTCCAATGAACCGCAAGTACTGGAAGCAGTGTGAGCCAGCCCAGCCTGAGTGTAAATCGGCCTGGCTGAGGGGGGTATGGGACCAGCCACCGGAATCTGTCCTGGTGGGCCAATCCACCCGTTTGCACCCGAACAATCTAATCAGGGTGAAGTGGAACAAGTTGGTGTGTACTTTTGCCTTTTGCCATAGTGTGATTTGACACATTTTCTTTAATGCAACTGTGTTGTTACTGTTTTGTTGTAGGAATGAGCAGTGTTGGACTGGGATATGAAGGGCCCACTGAGGGAAGGTAGTGGTAGGGGCCCATTCTTAGAGGCTTGGCTAACCATCAGAGAGCGCATTGCCTGGTGCCTGCATGATAATGTACTAGATTAATAACAGCAATGCTCTGTAGAGAATTCACCACAGTCCTGTGCAGTATAAGGAAACATATGTACTGTATGATGAATAATTCAAGTGCACAGTCTGGAACCTGATACCTTGAGGAGAGGGTGGTTCCCCTGTTAATGGGACCCACCGGGGGTTTCCCCTGTACCCTGTAGGCCAGTCCAACCCTGGGAATGAGTGTTCTGTTACACCAACACAAAACCACAGAGTTGCTGATGGCAAACCATACTCTTCCCATATTTTTTACACTGAGTAGTGCTGCAAATATATCAGTGCCATCACAGAAATATGTTTTCACAAGATATTTGGTAGATGTTTGGTTGTGCAAACTGCCCTTCCAGATAGAGTACAAATTTTCTCTAGATTGGAAATGACAAGTGCACTGGTGACGTTACGCAAGGCGCAAGAAAAGTCAAGAAGTAATCTCTCAAAATAACTGTACATTTTGGAACTAAATAAGGGGTCTATTCATGAAGCAGTGAAAAGAGAGGAGAAAAGGACCAGTGGATAAGTTGCCCATGGCAACCAATCAGCTTTGAAGGAAGCCTTTATCAAGTACCTTCTATAAAATGTATGGGAGATGCTGATTAGTTGCCATGGGTAACTTCTCCACTGGTCTGTTTCTCCACTGTTTTCACTGCTTCATGATTAGACCCTGTAAACGCTGGTTTACGTACAGGACTAAAAGCAACACTTTAAAAAGACATTTCATACACTTTAAATGAAGCCGCTGCGGCCGCTATACTTAATACATAACCTACGTACTTGTTACACCTTTAGTGTACAGAGGCCCTCATTCCGAGTTGTTCGCTCGCTAGCCGCTTTTCGCAGCAGTGCACACGCTAAGCCGCCGCCCTCTGGGAGTGAATCTTAGCTTAGCAGAATTGCGAACGAAGTATTCGCAATATTGCGAAAAGATTTTTCTTTGCAGTTTCTGAGTAGCTCGAGACTTACTCTTCCAGTGCGATCAGTTCAGTCAGTTTCGTTCCTGGTTTGACGTCACAAACACACCCAGCGTTCGCCCAGACACTCCCGCGTTTTTCCCAGAAACGGCAGCGTTTTTTTCACACACTCCCATAAAACGGCCAGTTTCCGCCCAGAAACACCCACTTCCTGTCAATCACACTACGATCACCAGAACGAAGAAAAAACCTTGTAATGCCGTGAGTAAAATACCAAACTTCTTAGCAAATTTACTTGGCGCAGCCGCAGTGCGAACATTGCGCATGCGCAGTTAGCGGAAAATCGCACCGATGCGAAGGAAAATAACGAGCGAACAACTCGGAATGAGGGCCAGAGTCCCGTACCGTGTACGGAGTTTGCGTACAAACGCCGCGCTGGCTGTACAAAGTACACACAGCGCATACACACCCAAAGATACACCGTGAACCCTTAACAGCTATGCATGCGATAGCAATACACTTTAAACCTTAGCAGGGAAGGAAAACACAACACCAGATTTGTATTTGAAATGCCGGGTTCCGACACCACAACATATTATTACTGAAAGGGGGTTACAATAACAAAGCAATACAATACAACAGAATAAAGGCTACAGTCAATGGTACATACATTTGGTTTCGCCTGCGCTTCCCGGTCCGGTCCTCAGTCATCAAGGGTGATGACCTTCAGAGTCTGTGATAGTGACCTGGCATGCAGCTGGCTCTTTATACAGTAGATCAAAACATAATACAATAGACACTGTGTGCTCTTCTTCCATTGGTTCGGGGGTGGGACATATCCTGTGCACCAGGGATCATTGGTCAGCTCAAGAAGTGGGTGATGGCTAGGACTTGAGATGTGGTTTCTGTTGTTTGCATCTGAGTTCCCGCCCCATGACCAGTTAAAGCCATCACATTAATCATACATAAATCTGGTATTATTAATAACTTAATGTGGTAATATATAAAAATATTATTATTCTCACCAGATTAATGTTTACGTGACTCTGAACAATATGATCCCACACATGATATGATTATCTATTTTCATCCTCAAGATATACCGTATTTGCCGGCGTATAAGACGACTGGGCGTATAAGACGACCCCCCAACATTTCCACTCAAAATATAGAGTTTGTTATATACTCGTCATATAAGACTACCCCCTCTTCTGCACACCTTCCACACACCAAATAAAATGTAAAAGAACATCAGATTTACATGCATATAGCTCCCAAGGGTTACACTTTTATACATTTCATACACACTCCTCGGCCCCCCGCCTTCTTAAGCATACCTTGATACTCCAAATCTCTTATAAGAGACATGTCAGTGCTTCCGCTGTCCTCCCTGCCTAACCGCCTGTCACTGCTGAATGTGACAGGCGGTTAGGCAGGGAGGACAGCGGCAGCACTGACATGTCTCTTATAAGAGATTTGGAGTATCAAGGTATGCTTAAGAAGGCGGGGGGCCGAGGAGTGTGTATGAAATGTATAAAAGTGTAACCCTTGGGGCAGCTATATGCAGTGGCGTCACAACGTGGGGGTGACACCAAAATGTCGGCTCCTGCTCAGTGACCTGAGCCGGGTGCTGCACTGTAACAATACGTGCAGCACCTGGCTCCTGTCCCTGTGTAGGAGCCGGCACTGCATTCGAGAGAGACTTGCCACAGCACAGCTTCACCCGCCGGCAGCGCCGTACACTCACCGGACACAGGGGGAGTGGGGGCAGCCAACATCTTCTTAACCCCCTGGATTGCCGAAAATGGGGGTCCGCCCGCTAGGCCATGCCCCCTTATGCTAGGCCATGCCCCCGTTTCGCGACTTCCCGCACCGGGTGTCACCAGGGGCAGTGACGCCCCTGGCTATATGTATGCCTACGAAGTACACCCGGCGTATAAGACGAACCCCCACTTGGAGGCATGTTTTTCAGGGGGAAAAAGTCGTCTTATACGCCGGCAAATACGGTACATATATCCACATATATCCATATACTCATATATATATATATATATATATATATATATGGAAAGTGGGGTAGACCTAACAATAGCGCTAAATGAAGAGCTCAACCTCAAGACGTACTCCCTGTTAGACGGAGTACAGAAGTACAAATGCAGAGAAAGGGGTGGTGTCTAAGGGAGATGAACCCAATGATATCTTCCAGAATTTGACCACAAATCACTTTAAAATAATTTTTTTATATATTTATATAAAAGTATTCAACAATCACAGTGAATAATAAATGGCTGACATAATCAAAATGCAGACATCAGATATGGACACCATATATTGCGGATAATTGGTAAGTCCAATGTGGTTTTCTTAATTATTGCATATCCGAACCAGAAACCCGACGCGTTTCGTCCAACTGGACTTCATCAGGGGCTCAATATCAAAAACAAGTCGGAAGAACATAAAGGAATAGATGACCAATAAATGATCGTATTAATCCCACATCAGTAAAACAGGCTTTGCAATAACAGATGTAATAAAGAATGAGCTGATTCCACAGCAAGGTTTGTATTGAATATGCCAACTCAGTAAGGCAAACAGTAATACAATAATGCTGAGTCCGGTATAAGCCACAATTTCGTTTTCGTGGATAATCCTCAGCAGGAAGAGTGGCTGCTGACTAGGAGAAGCCACTCTTCCTGCTGAGGATTATCCACGAAAACGAAATTGTGGCTTATACCAGACTCAGCATTATTGTATTACTGTTTGCCTTACTGAGTTGGCATATTCAATACAAACCTTGCTGTGGAATCAGCTCATTCTTTATTACATCTGTTATTGCAAAGCCTGTTTTACTGATGTGGGATTAATACGATCATTTATTGGTCATCTATTCCTTTATGTTCTTCCGACTTGTTTTTGATATTGAGCCCCTGATGAAGTCCAGTTGGACGAAACGCGTCGGGTTTCTGGTTCGGATATAAGAACATCGGATATGCAATAATTAAGAAAACCACATTGGACTTACCAATTATCCGCAATATATGGTGTCCATATCTGATGTCTGCATTTTGATGATGTCAGCCATTTGTTATTCACTGTGATTGTTGAATACATTTATATAAATATATAAAAAAATTATTTTAAAGTGATTTGTGGTCAAATTCTGGAAGATATAATTGGGTTCAGCTCCCTTAGACACCACCCCTTTCTCTGCATATATATATATATATATATATATATATATATATACATAAACACACACATATTCCTGCTATTACAATTTGTTAGGAAATATATATATATATATATACAAACAAACACATACATCTCCAAGAGTTTAGACTATGGATGTTAGTATCTCAGATTTCTAAATGTCTGGGTTGTATTTTTGTTAGCTATTGCTAATTGAGTTTCTTTCAGCCTGGGTTTCTGGGTATTGTCTCTGTGTTTGTTTTGTCTTCGGGTGAGACAATGACAATCCAGTTCTTATTGCTTTAAATAGAAACTTGGCTACCCTAGTAAACAAAGGTGTTTGCCTTCTTCATAGAATTTCAAGGCTTAGTGTAAATAAGGCCATTGTATATTAGTCTCTGGGAGTTTTCATTTATGTGTGACCGATCTTCATGTTATTTAGAAAAGGAAGCAGACAGTGTGGGATTTATGCAATATATAGATTAGATTTATGATATGTCTTTGTGGCTTTTCCATGCGAGTACAAATTCCACTGTAATTACTCATATCACGCTCTAATGCGCAGGACCGCGGGAGTGACCATTCGCAATCTGCGAATATGTGCACTCACAGCCGAATATGTACGCACACGGAGGCCATCTATGTGGTGTTTGTACGTAATGTGTGTGTTGTAATATTTTCTGACTTCAACAGTCCACCCTTTGGCAGTCATCAATAACTGCCACTAACTAATCAATAAACAGGAAAAAAAAAATATTACCTATACAATATATACTAAAGCTTGGATGATCGGGGAAGAGTTGTAGGTGGGAAATGTATGACCTAGTGGGATAGTAAAAAGCATGTATGTATGAATCCATGTCTGAGGGGCATGTATCATCGTGCCATATATGTTCTAGATAAGTTTCGAGGTATTGCGAAGTATACATTAAATCCTTCTCATCCCATATTAAGGGTCTGTAAATGGGCCAACAAACACTACCGAGCTCTTTTTGGCTTCTTGTTCCAACAAATGGGGTGCACATTTAGTTGATGATACAAGGAGGGGGAAACATGTGAGTGCTAGTATATGTGGATATCACCTGTCGACTATGTGTGCCATTAGCTGGAGGTTGCAGAGATGAAGATAAGACACATATATAAAAATACATTCACATAAACATTTTGGGTAGGGCTGACGTTTTTTCCAGTTGGATGTATCTGGGCAGAGGGGGAGACAAAGAAAAACCGGTGAAAGAAACAGGCCATGAAATTCATTTGCAATCCTTATAATAACACTGTCTCTATGGATGGGTCATAAATTAAATTTGCTGCTATAACAGCACCCTCACTCCTTAGACTCATCAAATTTGTGCTGTGCTTGCGCCTCATTAGAATTTGAGCACACCTAAATATCGAACCAATAATTATGATGACTCCCAGGATACAAAGGAGAAACTTCCCAACACTCATAATGACATTCTGAGCCCATTCTCCTAAACCTGAGAACCATTTGCGTGGGTTCAACCATGAGACCCAGCCGGTCAGTTCATTACTCACAGTCGCTATGGTAAGGTTGTGCTTCCTCCTGAACTCCCACTTCAACTGCAAGATATCGTCCATCTTTTGATCGATGATCTCCGTGGGGTCGTCAGTGCTGTTTGTAATATATGTACAGCACTTCACACCATATTGAGTTGCCAGGGCAACACAGTACCCACCTGTCATGGCTGTGACATAATTAAGGACCATTCTGTGCTGAATCAGTTTCTTCTTGTAAGCTTGTAACTCCCTTCCCGTATACCTGAAGGTGTCGTCATACATCTCAGTGATATTATCTATCAAGTTCGCTAGCGCATGGATATACCTATAATTTATAGTTCCTCTGACAGTACGGGTAATGTCTAATGCGAGAAGGAACTGAATCCCGGTGGATTTGTGGATCAAATCAGAGGCTGCGTGCTCTGCCCTATCTATGAGGTGTCTCTTGATAATGTGTTCATAGTGAGTATGAGTATAAGGAGCCTGAGCACTGGGGTGAACGTCTTTCATGTTCACATGGGTTATGGTCATGACCTCTGGTAGTACTCTCCCAATATAACACAATCCCTCTGAGCTCGGGGCAAGCCACTTGTACGCCTTCCTCCCACATATGAAATAGGCATCATCTGGGAGAACATAGGGGACAAAATATAAAATCACTTTATTACAAATTTTCCAAGTGAAGAAACCAATCCCTAGTTCTCCCATCTACTCAGTACAAGTATCAGGCTTGATGATATGAGCACAATACCCTGACGATACTTTTCCAACCCACATGGTCTTGCTTCCACGAGTATACCTATACCGGAAATACCTCCCACTGTTGGCTATTTGGCGTACAAGTTCAGAGTCTATGGGTATCTTATCAGCTCTGTGTGAAAAGGTCATTGTTGGTTATTCCACGTCTCTTCCCAATTTCCTGGTTTTCGGTAATTGGAAATATTAAAACACAATAAGGACCTGTCTAAATGATACTGGTGGAGCTTCAAACTAGGGGGCCTAGAGATATTGAATTTCCATTCCACCGGTCTCCCACCCCGCAATTCGAGTACCTCATCTATTGCTAAAGGGTATGGTACTAATCCTGACTTAGTCTGACCTTGAGGTACTTGTGAGCACACCCAGCATTCTGTCTGGTTTAAGACCTTACCCATTAGTGAGTGGTAATCACTCAACGGATGGCGGTCCATGTCGATATTAAGGTTGGACTGACATCTCTGGATGCACCCATCCTCTACTATATTCTCACAATTCCTACAAACACAATATTCATTAGACAATAACCCCTCACAGTGCCTCCGAGCTCCCTGACTACCAGAGCGCTTACTGATGCCAGCCTTTACTAAAGTGATGTGCTGCTCCTGAGATCCTACAAATTCATACTCGCCATCAGAACCCATTCCAGATCCCTGCTCGACCTCTCTGGCACCCTCACCAAAACAAACTGTCCTGATCAAAACCAGAATTACTAACAGAACCCGAAACGCAGTCTCTTGTGATCGATCCATTTCGTTAGGGGAAAGGAGGAAAATAAGAAGGAGAAAAGAAAGGAAAATGCAGGGGGAGGTGAAAAAAGAAAAATGGTGCGACAACCGTTCTAGATCTTGTTACTCTCTGTGCTCAGATGCCCTTCAACAGTCCTGCCACTCAACTTTCCCGGAACAAACACTCCAGTGATATGAGATTCTCTATACTCTGCTCTTTGTCATGAGTTCTTTGCGGGTCAGCGACCTTCTTGCAGTGGGATGAGTGGACCCAAGTCTCTCTTTCGGCGATCTTCATTGCTGTCGTGCTGGTTAACAAGACTTGGTATGGTCCTTCCCACCTGTCTATGAGGCAACCTGAGCGTAAGAAATTTCGAATCATCACATAATCCCCAGGTTCAATGTCATGACAATTACTGTTCGGTAGGTCAGGGATCACCAGCTTTAAATTTCTTTGTTGATTTCTCAGCTGCTGGCTCATCCCAACCAAATATTTCACAGTCACTTCATTATTACATTTCAAATCATCCTGGGGGTCTATCATTACACGAGGATGTCGAACAAAAATAATTTCAACGGGTGATAAGTTAAGGGGAGACCTGGGAGTGGTTCTGATGCTGTACAACACTAGTGGCAAAAGCTTCTGGCCACAGCAATCCAGTTTCAGCCATTAATTTGCTCAGCTTGTTCTTAATAGTGCTGTTCACTCTCTCTACCTTTGCACTTGCCTGTGGATGGTACGGAGTATGCAGCTTGCTATTAATTCCCATCAGTTTGCACATGACCTGAAAGACTTCACCTGTAAAATGGGTACCCCTGTCACTTTCAATTATTCTAGGGATACCATATCTACACACAAATTCTTGCACAATATTCTTTGCCGTGAACGCAGCAGTATTTGTGGCAGCAGGGAACGCTTCTATCCAGTTGGAAAATACATCAATACAAACTAACACATATTTCAAATTCCTACAGGGTGGTAACTGTATGAAGTCGATTTGTATTACCTGAAAAGGTCCGTCTGTAGGAGGGATATGGGATGGCTCTGTTGGTATTGTCTTTCCAATATTCTTCTTCGAGCAAGCAAAACATGTCTCTCTTACCTGCATGAGAAAAGAATCCTGGCGTACACAAGTAGGCTCTCATCAGCCTGCACATACCCTCTTTGCCTAGATGAGTCAGACCGAGGGCCACCTCCGCTAGACTTGGAAGATATGCTCTGGGGGCTACTGGCTTACCGTGTCCACCTGCCCACAGTCCTGAGGACTCCTGGCCATATCCCTTTGCCCTCCAGACTGCCTTTTCCTTTAGGGAACACAAATTTTGCACATTAAATTTACTATCATGTGTTATCAGTTGTGTGAAGTAAACTGTCTCTGGATGAGAGAAGAGAGAGGAAAAAAAATAGTAAATTAAGAAAAGAAAAATGGTTGGCATTCACCAACAGGCTGTCACACCATCATGCATATCGGTGTCTATGCACAGTCTCCCTTCACCAGTATTCTCATTCTCCACCCTTTGTGCATGACCAGGCGCACTGCATTAATACTGGTGTCCTTATGTCCTTATGCTGTTGAGATATACTGGTTTTGGGTAGAGCTCTGAAAAGACCGATTAGGCATGTGGCGTTTGAACTGTAACCAGGTCCATGTGTTGTACCCTCCTGTCGGTGAACGTAAGAAATGAGGCGGAAACTTTGAAGGAAAATCACATAGAGGTTAGTAACAGATAAGTTTGTAGAAGCAAAGAGGATTTTATAAAATTTGACAACTGGATTGGGCACTATGGGGAAGTGATTCTCTACTGTCTATACCCCTTAAAAAAATTCTGTGTGTCTTATCTCTACTGGGACTATCCCAGCCATCAATCCAGTGTCCTGTCCATCCTAAGTTCATAGGGAACCCGGTATCTGTGAGTTAATTTTCTCTACCTGTGATGGACATGCATCTAGAACAGTGAAATGTAACATTAGTAAGTTGCATTTATTCTGTTCTTCCCATTAACCGAATCTGTGTTTTCTATATGGCTCGTGATTCCTTACTATATGTCTCTTGATCCCGTCTATGTGTTTAATACTGTGGCTTGTTTTCTCTGTCTAGGGGTCTATCTTGACTATGTGTTCTACTATATCTACAATCTCTGACTAAATGCCCTTCCTTCCTACAAGTGTAACATATCCTAGGTCTTTTCCTACTATCCGGGTTTTGGGGTTTAGGTTGATGAGACTTTGCTGCAAGAGCCTGTAGACTTATTGTCATCAGCTTCTCCTGTTGCTTTCTACGCCTAGCAAAATTCTTAAGATGTTCAATTGCGCATGCTCTAAGACAAGCTACAAAGGCCCCTCTCCAATTAGGCAAAGATGCTTGTACCCTGTCCCTACCTGCCTTATTGAGTCCGTCCATTAGCACAGAGACAGCTACTTCCCTGTAATTCGCATCGTTCCCTGTATCTGATACCCCAATGTATCTATCCATTATTTGCAGGGCCCGATGGAAATATTCAGATGCCATTTCATTTCCCCCCTGTTTTATGGAGAAAATTCTTCTCCACTTAACAGTAATGGGGAAACACAACTCTAGTTGCTTATTAATTCATTCTATATTGTCCTGATTGTTTCCGTCAGTCATAGGACTATCCGACTCTAACTTACAATCAATGATACATGTTTGGGTGTCAATATTAGGGGGTAGGCACGCTTTTAAAAGTATCCACCAATCTTTATTAACTGGTTCATAAGCATTACCCAGATCTCTGATAAACTTTTGACATCTGGCTAAATACTCCCGGGGATTGGGGAATTCTGAAATGATTGACCGCAGCTCAGCTCTGGACCACGGGCAATACATTGCATTATACCTGGTGAGGATTACTCCTTGACTATCGGTTCCCCAATTGGGAGTTACTATTTCCAAGACAGGATGTAATCCTACCATTCCGTTTCTAATCTGTTTACTGTAGGGTGTTGTTGTCTCTGTGCAATGACCCGTCTCACACTTACCGGTAGCTGTGACCTCACCAGTTCTTTCAGTGGGGAACACTGGTACTGCTCTAACTGGATGGACAGGCCCCACCTGACTTTCCTGCAGAGCGACTGCCTGAATAAGAGCTGTGATTTGGCTATATCCTTCATCTTCCTGTGACCTATGACCTTGAAAAGACTTCAAAACAGGATACAACTTGCAAAGGTTAGGGTTAATACATTGCTCTTGCATATTACTATCATTTACAGATGTACCATTGATTGTAGCCATCTTATTCCCTTCGACCTGTGTCGGTAATGGTGGGTTCGTGTCTCCATTCCTGCTAAGTTTGGAACCTGCTTTACGAGTTTGTTCCCGTTGCATCTCCCCCTCTTGCTGCCATAAATTTAAACAATCATTATGTCTAATCCTTTGTTTTCTGGATTTAAGAAGACATATTTTACTGCTT
The DNA here is from genome assembly GCF_028390025.1 of Pseudophryne corroboree. Classification (NCBI taxonomy): domain Eukaryota; kingdom Metazoa; phylum Chordata; class Amphibia; order Anura; family Myobatrachidae; genus Pseudophryne; species Pseudophryne corroboree. Next base: position 66,446,802 of record NC_086454.1, on the reverse strand, counting down.
ACATTCTGCAGTGCCTCGGGTTCAAAGCTGCCCACCTTAGGGAATGGTACCCTATCTTTGTCAGTCATACGTAACAATTCATTGCAAAAAACTTCTGTGTGTGAACCATATTTTTCACACATGATGAACCTTGCTGAGCCTTTCGGCCACATTTCTGCCTGAACCCTGCCTAAACGTCTCTCACTTGAGCAACTGGCTCCCATATTTGTGGGTCTCTTTTAATAACAAAAAAAAAATCCCACAAACACCAAAATACTCAATGTAAGTAGACGGTGGAAGTATCTCCGAGTGCGTTCCACTCGCTCTCCGCCCACGTTGGCCAGTACTACGATACACTGTTGATAGCGAAGGCAATGTACCCAACTTAGGGCTCCTATCAGACCTTACAACACCGTAATTTCTTTCGGTGGAAGTTCTGTTTGGAATATTTTCCTGAGAGAGGCAGCGAAAAATCCCTTTTCGGTATCTTTCAACTGGAATTGTTTGTAGGGTGAAAAACAGAGAAATTAGATAATTATCCTTCACCCTTTCCAGTGAAGCCCACCAGGGAGATTTCCCGACGTTGTCAAAGAAAAACCCCTTTTGTCTATGCAATCACGTCTGCGTATGCTCTCCCACAGCGCATATGACACAATGGTATCACGTTGTGCTGTGCAGAACACACGGACATGCGATGCAATAGCACAGCCTATAGATACTAGTAAGATTGCTGTAGACCACCTAGCCTAGATCACCCCAGACCACTTCAGCACTTCGTTGTATGGGATTACTAAGACCACTTCAGACCACTTCAGTTCTAATCACGCAGGGTAGCGAACCCTACGCCGCCGGGCCTCTACTAACCCGGTGTTACCACTTCAGACCACTTCAGTTTCTGGGTTCAGTTCCACTCTGTCCGCTTTCACTCACTTAAATACACTTTGGTTTTTCTGTACAGAAAATTTAAATTCATTCAGATAGGCAGCTTTACCCCAGAGGCAATACAGTTTAAACAAAAGTTTTATACTAATCTGCTTTAGAAACTGGGTAGTTTTGTGCAATTGTAGCATGGCTACTATCCCACCTTTTAACTAAACGACACTATTGTGTAATTTGTACTTAGCGTCCGCACTCTTACGCACTTTGTGTAAACACGTGACCGTGCATGTCTTTTTACGCTGTTTGCGCAGTCCTGTACTTTGTCCGAGACACGTGTACAAAACCCTGCGTCCGCAATAAATCACACAGCTCTATAAATGTGAACAATACTAATTACTATTGCCCACTAGACACAACTTGTTCTGTATAAACTTTTATGCAGACCTGCGTTTGTGTCTTTTTACTTACTTCCTTAAAATACTGTTTTATTTTTAACTATATAGCAACAAATATCTCCGGTTTCACACATATCTAAATGAATCTAGCAATCTGAGTTTTATGGCAACAATGTGAGAGAGTATGCAAAGTATGGGTGCCTTTTGTGTACGCTATTTGGCGCCAAAAAAATTGTACAGATTTTTAAATAGCTTTTTACCTGTTGTTCTACGGGTTCTACCAGCATCTCTGCAAACCATACAGAGCAGACGTCATCTAATCAGCACACAAGTAGGGTTTTCAGTGCATCCATCGACCACGAAAGGGTTACGTAGGATACTTTCTGTCCACCCTTTGCTGATAGATTAAGTCTGCTATGACCCGTTAGGCTGCAAGTATGTGGCAAATCGGACAAGCTCCCAATTGTAAATGCTGGTTTACATACAGGACTAAAAGCAACACTTTAAAAAGACATTTCATACACTTTAAATGAAGCCGCTGCGGCCGCTATACTTAATACACAACCTACGTACTTGTTACACCTTTAGCGTACAGAGTACCGTACCGTGTACGGAGTTTGTGTACAAATGCCGGGCTGGCTGTACAAAGTACACACAGCGCGTACACACCCAAAGATACACCGTGAACCCTTAACAGCTATGCATGCGATAGTAATACACTTTAAACCTTAGCAGGGAAGGAAAACACGACACCAGATTTGTATTTAAAATGCCGGGTTCCGACACCACAACATATTATTACTGAAAGGGGGTTACAATAACAAAGCAATACAATATAACAGAATAATGGCTACAATCAATGGTACATACTTTTGGTTTCGCCTGCGCTTCCCGGTCCGGTCCTCAGTCATCAAGGGTGATGACCTTCAGAGTCTGTGATAGTGACCTGGCATGCAGCTGGCTCTTTATACAGTAGATCAAAACATAATACAATAGACACTGTGTGCTCTTCTTCCATTGGTTCGGGGGTGGGACATATCCTGTGCACCGGGGATCATTGGTCAGCTCAAGAAGTGGGTGATGGCTAGGACTTGAAATGTGGTTTCTGTTGTTTGCATCTGAGTTCCCGCCCCATGACCAGTTAAACCCATCACATTAATCATACATAAATCTGGTATTATTAATAACTTAATGTGGCAATATATAATAATATTCTTATTCCCACCAGATTAATGTTTACGTGACTCTGAACAATATGATCCCACACATGATATGATTATCTATTTCCATCCTCAAGATATACATATATCCACATATATCCATATACTCATATATATATATATATATATACACACACACATACACGCACACATACTCCTGCTATTACAATGTTAGGAATTATATATATATATATATATATATATACAAACAAACAAACACATACATCTCCAAGAGTTTAGACTATGAATGTTAGTATCTCAGATTTCTAAATGTCTGGTTTGTATTTTTGTTAGCTATTGCCAATTGAGTTTCTATCAGCCTGGGTTTCTGGGTATTGTCTCTGTGTTTGTTTTCTCTTCAGGTGAGACAATGACAATCCAGTTCTTATTGCTTTAAATAGAAACTTTGCTACCCTAGTAAACAAAGGTGTTTGCCTTCTTCATAGAATTTCAAGGCTTAGTGTAAATAAGGCCATTGTATCTTAGTCTCTGGGAGTTTTAATTTATGTGTGACCGATCTTCATGCTATTTAGAAAAGGAAGCAGGCAGTGTGGGATTTATGCAATATATAGATTAGATTTATGATATGTCTTTGTGGCTTTTCCATGCGAGTACAAATTCCACTGTAATTACTCATACCACGCTCTAATGCGCAGGACTGCGGGAGTGACCATTCGCAATCTGCGAATATGTGCACGCACAGCCGAATACGTACGCACACGGAGGCCATCTATGTGGTGTTTGTACGTAATGTGTGTGTTGTAATATTTTCTGACTTCGACAACCCCTAAATACCCTTCGTGTAACTGTTAAGTATAATACTTCGGCCCCCATTTATAAAGCCTTGGAGAGTGATAAATAGCACAGTGATAAAAATAGGATTTTAATTACCTACCTTTTCTCGTAGTCCGTAGCGGATGCTGGGGTCCACATTAGTACCATGGGGTATAGATGGGTCCCTTGGGAGCCATGGACACTTTAGAGTTTAATAGTTTGGGTTGGCTCCTCCCTCTATGCCCCTCCTACCAGACTCAGTCTAGAAACTGTGCCCGAGAAGACGGACATACTTCAAGAGAAGGAAATACACAGATAGTGGTGAGATTCATACCAACTTACACATAACAACAGAAAATCAAGCAACCAGCTTGAAACAAGTCAGCAACGGCTGAACAACAGTACTCAACTAAGTAACAAGGCAGTACAGAACCAAGCAACAACTGCAGGAAAACAAAGCACTGGGCGGGCGCCCAGCATCTTCTACGGACTACGAAAAAAGGATTTACCGGTAGGTAATTAAAATGCTATTTTCTCTTACGTCCTAGAGGATGCTGTGGTCCACATTAGTACCATGGGGATGTACCAAAGCTCCCATTACGGGAGGGAAAGCGCGGAGGCTCCTGCAGCACCGACTGACCAAACTTTTGGTCCTCAGAGGCCAAAGTATTGAACTTGTAGAACTTAGCAAACGTGTTCGACCCTGACCAAGAAGCTGCTCGGCAAAGCTGTAAAGCCGAGACACTCCGAGCAGCCGCTCAGGAAGGATGGATTTAGGACACGGCAATTCTGCTGTAGAATAAGCATGCTGGATAGTAAACCTGATCCAGCGAGAAATCGTCTGCTTAGAAGCAGGCCACCCAACCTTGTTGGGATCATAAAGGACAAACAGAGCGTCCGACTTTCTGTGACGAGAAGTTTTCTTCACATAAATCTTCAAAGCCCTCACAACATCCAAGGACTTTGAGGTAATTGAGGAGTCAGTAGCCACTGGCACCACAATAGGTTGGTTGATATGAAAAGCCGACACAACCTTCGGAAAAAAATTGCTGACACGTCCTGAGCTCAGCTCTATCTTCATGAAAATCAAGTAGGGGCTCTTATAGGACAATGCCCCCAATTCAGACACACGCCTAGCAGATGCCAATGCCACCAGTGTTACAGTCTTCCAAGTAAGAAACTTGACCTCAACCTCCTGTTAAGGCTCGAACCAATCCGATTGCAGGAACTGCAGTACCATGTTAAGATCCCAAGGTGCCATAGGAGGCACAAAGTAAGGTTGGATGTTCAGAACCCCTTTCAAGAAAGTCTGAACCTCAGGGAGGGCAGCCAATTGTTTCTGGAAGAAAATGGACAAGGCCGAAATCTGGACATTTATGGAGCCCAGGCGCAGGCCTACATACACCCCTGCTTGCAGGAAGAGGAGAAACCATCCAAGTTGAAACTCCATCGTAGGAAACCTCTTGGATTCACACCAAGACACATAAGTTTTCCAAATCCGATGGTAATGTTTTGACGTTACTCCTTTCCTAGCCTGTATCAGGGAAGGAATAACTTTGTTCAGAATGCCCTTCCGAGCTAAGATCTGGCATTCAACCTCCATGCCGTCAAACGGAGCCATGGTAAGTCTTGATAAGCGAACGGCCCCTTTTGCTTAAAGTCCTCTCGAAGAGGATGAGGCCTCGGATCTTCCAGCAGTAACTCCAGAAGATCCGCATACCAAGCCCTTCTTGGCCAGTCCGGAGCAATGAGGATTGCCTGAACTCTTGTTCTTTTGCTTATTTTGAGAATCCTTGGGATGATTGAAAGTGGAGGGAACACATACACTGACTTGAACACCTACGGAGTTACCAGGGCATCCACCGCCACTGCCTGTGGATCCCTCGACCTGGAACAATACTTCCGAAGCTTCTTGTTGAGGCCATCATGTCTATTGAGTTATGCCCCAAAGACTTGTCACCTCTGCAAACACCTCTGCGTGGAGGCCCCACTCTCCCGGATGGAGATTGTGTCTGCTGAGGAAGTCCATTTCTCAGTTGTCCACTCCCAGAATGAAGATTGCTGACAGCACCACCGTGTGCTTTTCCACCCAGTGAATGATTCTTGTTACCTCTGACATTGCAGATCTGCTCTTTGTTCCACCTTGTCGGTTTATGTAGGCCACTGTCGTTACATTGTCCGACTGAACCTGAATGGCCTGATCTTTCAGAAGATGCACCACTTGTAGAAGACCGTTGTACATGGCTCTTAGTTCTAGAATGTTTATCGGAAGGATGGATTCCAGATTTAACCACCTTCCGTGGAAGTTTTCCCCTTGGGTGACTGCCTCCCAACCAAAGTCTTGCATCCATGGTTAGGAGGATCCAATTCTGAATCCCGAACCTGCGGCCCTCTAGTAGGTGAGAGGTTTGCAGCCACCAGACGAGCGAGATTCTGGCCTTCGGTGACAGACGGATCCTTTGGTGCATGTGAAGATGAGATCCTGACCATTTGTCCAGTTGAAAAGACCGTGCATGAAATCTTCCATACTGTAGAGCCTCGTAGGAGGCTACCACCTTCCCCAGAAGGCGAATGCACTGATGAATCGATACCTGGGTTGGCTTCAAGACATCCCGGACCATTGCTTGTATCACCAATGCCTTCTCTTCCGGCAGAAACACCCTATGAATTTCCGTTTCGAGGATTATCCCCAGGAAGGACAACCTCCTTGTCGGCTCTAAATTCGACTTTGGAAGGTTCAGGATCCATCAATGATCCTGGAGCAGTTGAGTTGAGAGAGCAATACTCTAACACTTTTCCCTGGAAGATGCTTTTATTAGATTGTCCAGATAAGGAATTATGTTCACACCCTGCTTGCGGAGGAGTAGCATCATCTCCGCCATGACCTTGGTGAACACTCTTGGTGCCGTGGAGAGGCCAAACGGCAGTGCCTGGAACTGATAGTGACAATCCAGCAGCGCAAATCTGAGATAAGCCTGGTGAGGCGGCCAGATTGGGATGTGAAGGTACGCATCCTTGATATCCAGGGATACCAGGAATTCCCCCTCCTCCAGACCTGAGATCACCGCTCTCAGAGATTCCATCTTTAATTTGAATTTCCTCAATTAGGAGTTCAATGACTTTAGGTTTAATATCGGTCTTACCGAACCGTCCGGTTTCGGCACCACAAACAGGTTTGAGTAATAACCCTTGTGTTGTAGGAGAGGTGGAACTGAGACAATGACATTTGACCGTAGCAATTTTGAATAGCTTCCTGTAGGATAGCACTTTCTGTCAGCGAAGCTGGCAAGCCTGATTCGAAGAATCTGTGAGGTGGGAGTTCTTGAAAATCCAGTCTGTACCCCTGGGTAACAATAGCTTGTACCCAGTGATCCAGGCATGAGGACGCCCAGACATGACTGAAACTTCTTAGTCTTGCTCCCACCTGCCCGATCTCCAGGCTGGGATGTCCACCGTCATGCCGAGGATTTTGAGGAAACAGAACCAGGTTTCTGTTCCTGGGAACCTGCGGGTGCACGTTTTTCGGGATTTCCCCTAACCACCTCTAAAGTGGAGTGGGATTTGGACTTTTTAACTTTAGCGGTCCGAAAGGACTGCATTGCAGACGTAGGATATGATTTCCTAGTCGGTGGTATAGCAGAGGGAAGAAAAATTGACTTACCCACAGTTGCCGTGGAGATCCACGCATCTAGCGCTTCCCCCAAACAGAGCCTGACCTGTGAAGGGTAGATTCTCCACACTCTTCTTGGATTCCGCATCCGCAGACCATTGGCGCAGCCAGAGCCTCCTGTGTGCCAAGACAGCCATGGAAGAACTTTACTATGGCTTTAGAAATCCATGCACAAGCAATAGTGGATCTTAAAGCTACGCCATTTGCTGTGTATAAAGATTTGAGTGTAGTCTCAATCTTGCGGTCGGCCGGCTCTTTTAAAGCGGTGGACCCAGGGACAGGCAAAACCACTTTCTTAGACAACCTAGAAACAGAAGCATCTACTATCGGTGGGTTTTCCCACTTTTTTTCTATCCTCCTCAGGGAAAGGTAAAGCAATGAGAACCCTTTTAGGGATCTGGAATTTTTTCTCTGGGTTTTCCCAGGATTTTTCAAACAATGCGTTTAGTTCCTTAGACGCAGGGAATGTAAGGGAGGATTTCTTATTGTCAGTAAAGTAAGCCTCCTCTACTTGCTCAGGTACCTTATCAGTAATGTGTAAAATGTCCCTAATAGTCTCAATCATTAGTTGCACCCCCTTACCGTCTCCTGTATCAGAGTCGGTATCCGTGTCGGCTTGCATTAATTGGGCAAGAGCACGCTTTCAGGATGTATATCAGGGGTTTTGGATAAGGTAGTGGGAGCAGAATACGACAAAACCTCTACAGATCTTTCAGTGTCATTATGAGCTATCCTAGATAATAGAAGCCACCCATGGGGGTTCGGATTCAGAAGGATGAGACTGTATACTGCATTCCTGAACACATGGAATAGATTCCCCTGGAGAGGACACACTCTGCAGCACAAGATACAGAGTCCCTAGACATGGTAATGTGAGATATATATAACACACACACACACACACACACACACACACACACACACACACACACACACACACACACACACACACACACACACGAAAATGTCAGACAGTTTCCCCCAAAGTACCTTCAGAGAGACACAGAGTATAAGGAGCCAGCACACACAGGGCCCCAGTAGGCAGTTATTGTGATAAATGCCTGGCGCTGACTGAGTAACCTTAATAGATTAAACAGTGAATAACACTCCTCCCCCCCTTCCATAACACCCTGGTACCGCAGAGGATAACTGGAGTGAAGTGGAGGGCAGGCTCCCTGTCAGTGTCTCTGTAGTGTGATCTGCAGGGAGAAAATGGCACTGGTGAGTGCTGGATCCGCTCTGAGGATAAGCCCCGCCCCCTGTAATGGTGCATCTTCCCGCACTCATTGTATTATACTGGCCTGAGGTGTGCTTGTTGCTAATAGCCCCTGTTAGCTCAGATGACCAGAGTTAGGGTATTGCGCTGGCCCAGGGCACCCCTCACAGCACCGCACAACTGTACCTCTGAGCCCTCCGGAGCGCAGCATTAGCGCTGCGCTCCCACCCTTGTGCCGCGAGGCGCCGGCGTCATACTCACCACAGCATCTTCTGGCTCTGTTAGGGGGTGGCGGCAGTGCTACGGGAGCGAGCGGTCACCTCGGTGGCTTGCGATCAACACCCTCAGGAGCTCAGTGTCCTGTCAGCGGAGATAGGAGCAATTAACCTCAAAGGTTGGATCCTACTTCCCCCCCTAAGTCCCACGAAGCAGGGAGGATGTTGCCAGCAGCCTCCCTGTACCTAACAGCTCTTAAAATATAATAAAACTAGAAAAGCCCCTAGGAGCTCCCCTAGCTTTGACCGGCTCCACCGGGCACATTTTCTAAACTGAGTCTGGTAGGAGGGGCATAGAGGGAGGAGCCAGCCCACACTATTAAACTCTTAAAGTGCCCATGGCTCCCAAGGGACCATCTATACCCCATGGTACTAATGTGGACCCCAACATCCTCTAGGACAGAAGAGAAATACCAACCAATCAGCTCCAAACTGCCATGTTACAGGCTGTGTTTAAAAAATGACAGGTGCTGGTTGGCTGGTACTTTATCACCGTGCTATTTATCACTCTCCAAGGCTTGATAAATCTGGGCCTTCATCTGATAGGGTGAGCTGATCACTTATGGTAAAGAATGGGTACAAGTCACACTGGAGTTCTCTAGAAGACAGATGGCCAGCCATGTAATATAATCTGGGATAGATGGAAGATTTCATCAACAAGAAACTCCTTTCTGAGCTCTTCCGCTCTGTTGGGTTGGAAGAAACGACCTACACCGACATGACATTCTATTTGTCATCTTAAATTGTGTTGTCAGCCAGATGTAAGCAGTGTCGGACTGGGGCATGAAGGGCCCACCGGGGGAATGCAGTGATAGGGGCCCATACTTAACGGTGTGGCCAGCCTACAAAGGGTGTGTAGCCAGCCTCCACGGAGGCTTGAAATACACAATAGTCTAGTGCAGTGTAATGCAACATATCTGCCATGTGTAATACAAGTGCACAGTCTGGAACCTGATCCCTAGAGGAAGGAATGGGCACTCAGGCAGTGGGGCCTACCGGTGGTTTCCCTGGTACCCCTGTGGGCCAGTCCGACCCTGGATGTAAGTGAGCACTGGTCAGAGTGTCATCTGCAAAAAAGTTCTCTGCTGCTCTAGTCAATCACATCTAAATTGTATATTTGCAGTTCAAACACCATCCTGTGCATATGGTTATAAACTGAGGCTTCTGCTGGATGGTTATAATGGTCTGTTTAAATTGTAACTGGGCAAGCATAAATGAAGGCGTGAAATTTGTTGCAGCTGCTGAACACACAAGACTAAAAGTGTGTACACACGGTGCGATTTTTCTTACAATGTTGACTATATAGTCAAAATCGTAAGAAAATATTGTGCATATCGCACCGTGGTGGTCATTCCGAGTTGATTGCACGTAGCAACTTTTTGCTGCTCGTGCGATCAAGCTGACGCCGCCTATGGGGGAGTGTATTTTAGCATAACAAGGCTGTGATCGCTTGTGCAGCCCTGCTATGCTAAAAAGTTTTGTGCAGAACAAGACCAGCCCTGTACCTACTTACCAAGTGCGACAGATCCAGCGATGAAGGTCCCGGCTGTGACGTCAGACATCCGCCCTCCAAACGCCTGGACACGCCTGCGTTCGCCTTACCATGCCCAGGAAACGGTGAGTAGACGCCCCGATCCTCCTTCCCGCTGTCAATCTTCTTGCGATCGGGCCTGCGATCGCTTTCTTCGGTCCTGGCATCGTTGCCAGCGTGTGGGCAATGTGGGTGCGCGCAGCCGCAGTTCCAACCCATTCGCACCGCAGCGAAGAACCGCTGCTTGCGAACGGGTTGGAATGACCCCCAGTGTGTATAGTCCGTGCGATGCTGATGCGCGGCCCTGCGGGAATGGCGTCGCAAGGAAAAATAGACTGTGTAGGTAGCCCAACATTGACTATATCAGTCGGGCTGCACGGCGCATCGTGACGTGTGTACACAGCATAACAGTTCTTGATCTGTGCTTACCTGGATTTGGCCACCACGCCATTTTCCTGGTGACTTGTGCAGTATTTGAAGCGGGACTCCGTAGGGGTAATTATTTAATAAATGGTTGAAGTCTGTGCAGCGTCTATGTGCAATGTTGCACCCATTATAGATATGCCACTGATTGTTGAGGTGAATTGTATTGATGAATAGCCTAACTGTGCTGTCACCATAGCAGAAACCCTTAGTGTTTGCTTTTCTGGAGGTGTGGTAGCCTCTAGTTTGGTCATGCCGTCAAGCGCTGTGGTGACTTTTGGGTCCAGTTACTTAGGGAGACATGCACTAAGCAGTGATAAAAGTGGAGAAGTGAGCCAGTGGAGAGGTTGCCCATGACACCCAATCAGATGTTCTGTATACTTTTATAGTATGCAAATTAGAAATGTTATGTCAATGTTGATTGGTTGCCATAGGCAACTTATCCACTGGCTTGCTTCTCCACATTTATCACTGCTTAGTAAATCTCCCCCTAAGACTCCAATGACCGCTGAGAAAAAGCGGCTCCTTATTTGCCTGATACCGCTGCAAAGTTAAGTCACCACTTTGGCGGTGTCAGACAGCAGAGAGGAGTGGAGTGACTCATCCTCTCCCATAGAGTTGCAGCAGTGAGACTTTTTTGTCAAAACTTTATTGATAACTGTCCAATCAATAGAGAACTCACTTCCTGCTTCCACACTGAGGAGTATCACATACCCGCAGCTACAGGTGACGAAGCCGGCGCAGGAGAAGACACTGACTGTAAGTGACCTCCCCCTTAGTAACAGCTGGTTTCTTAATGCTGCCATAGTTGGCTACGGCAGCGCGATATCCTAGCTTTCTCTTAGCGCTAGCAGACAGAGAAATCCCTTTAGTACATATCGCTTCTCAATTTCTCTGTCTTCTGTCTGCAGGGATTTTGTCTGCCTTTTTTTCATCTAGACCTATTATCTAGTCATAGTACAGAGACACCTTTATCTTTCTTGGCCACTGAGCATACCTCCCAACATGACCCTCTCCAGGAGGGACAGAATGCTCTGCTCCTGGACTTGCCTTTTAATTTGTGATTGCCATCACCTGTGCTGAAACACCTTTCTTATCCATTAGCCTGTTCAACACAGGTGATGGCAATCATAGAGAAAGGGAAAAGTCCAGAAGAAGAGCATTGTGTCCCTCCTGGAGAGGGTCATGTTGGGAGGTATAACTGAGGTGTCACGGTGCACACATTGTGACGAATACTAGTTTAATTGCATGTGGGAAACCGGCGGCCGCTTACCAATGGTGGTAAAATCAAGGATACTGAATTCTTTCAATTCTGGAATTTCTTGCTGAACCACATGCACTTCTTGTCCTAGCAATATCAAGCCAAGCTTAACAATGACGTATAGGCCCAAATATCTTTTAATGTCATGGTTTAAAGCATAAAATAGTAATGCAGGATCTGGATCATCTAAAAAGGAGAAGTGCTGCAGCCTGCAATTCTTCAAGCCTTCATCATCTCTTGCATTCGCACTAAGGAGGTTTTAAGGAGTTACTAAGGAAGTTATCTGAAGTTTATATTGGTTTCTAATGGCCAGCATGTGGATACCTGACCTCAGATGAATTTGGGACAATTCCCCTCTCTGGCTATGCCTGCGTCAGAGAATTGGGGAAATCCAACAAATTGGAAAACTACGATTCACTGTTTTCTACCAAAATATTATTGAAATTGGTTAGTCAGGAATTTTTAATGTTCAGTTTTCTGCTGATTCCCCAAAGAATTGCCAATTATTGATGTCTGCCGATAAGCGTTTTTGATTGGTAGATCGGATCAGCATCTTCAGAACGGGGAATTGGCCTGTAGCTGTATGGGCCCCATTAGGTTGTTTAAGGACCCACAATAGCCCTGTCCAAAGATCTAGTACTAAATACTAAAGTATCAGTATAGGAGGACTAACAACAATCCTAAGAATAACCATATTGCATATGTAGATACAGATCCATGGACATAATTACATATAAACCCATTTTTATCATACATGCTATTTTATAACCTAAGTGGCCTGCAATGGCTCCTTATGGTAAATTGTGCATGAACTTATTCCAATTTAAACTCCCTTCACTAACATAAGGCAATTAAAAAAATGCCAAAAATGTACCCATACAAAAGATATCTATTTGCAATAATGAACCTGTTCATCTGATTTACAAAAACAGGTCAGATAGCAAAAACTAGACAAAGGTTCTGGTTTTATCAAAGATTCAAGTGCAATTTTTTTGACACTTCTTTGTACACCTTGGTTACTCTTGCTGGCATTACTGGCTAAATAGCTCTATGGGAATGTTCCTTCATACCATAGGGGATATGTATCAAGCCTTGGAGAGAGATTAAGTGGAGAGAGAGATAAATGACAAGCCAACCAGCTCCTAGCTGCCATTTTACCGGCTTTGCTTGAAAAATGACAGGAGCTGATTGGTTGGTACTTTATCTCTCTCCCAGAGCTGGCCCTAACCAATTTGATGCCCTAGGCAAAATTTTGTCTGGTGCCCCCTAGCACCGCCACTAGTTCTGCATCTGACCCAGCAGCACTCAGGCAGTGGGGCCCACTGGGTGGTTACCCTGTGGGCCAGTTCAACCCTGCATAATGCCACACAGTAATGCCCATAATATACATAATTCCACACAGTAATGCACCTTACACATATGCCCCACATTAGTAATGCCCATAATACACATAATTCCACAATGTAGTACACCTTACACATATGCCCCACATTAGTAATGCCCATAATACACATAATTCCACGCAGTAATGCACCTTACACATATGCCCCATATTAGTAATGCCCATAATACACATAATGTCACACAGTAATGCACCTGACACATATGCCCCACATTAGTAATGCCCATAATACACATAATGCCACACAATAATGCACCTTACACATATGCCCCACATTAGTAATGCTAGTAGCTTTTTTTTAATAAAACTTATGACTGTGTTTTCTGAGATGGGGTGGCAGGATCGGTGGGTGCATGCGCTCACACCCGTTAAAGTTGCACCCGTACAAGGGATGTGACCTCACAGGGTATGCCGTCCTTTGCAAGCCTCACCCTTTATTTTCGCTTGCTCGTTGAAAACAGATAGCAGCAATGTCCAGATACTGCCACACTCGCTGCTTGTACAAAAAGATCAATAAAGCATGTAGCGCTTATAGGTCACAAATGAGATGAGTAGGTCATTGCAATACACATGTTTAATTATATTCAGATCAAAAATTCAATCTCACAATTGATAAAATTAAAAGATAAAAACAATACTTGGCGGCCTGTATCATATGAATTTGTTTCTGGGGTTCACAATGTTGGCAGAGTGTTGCGGTGTTTGTTAATCCACACAATTGATAGTTAACCAGAATGATGGTTTATTGACATACAAAGACAACACTTGTTAATTCGGAAGATGTCCTGCAGCATCAGTAACTCACTCATATATATAACAGGCTGGTACAGCGGAAGCGCGGTACTTAACGCTATCATCATGCGGCTGCGGTAAGGTAGTGACTCTGACAGTTTGGGATGGAAGGCTGCACGTCCGTGCAGACTGACTCCCGTTGGAAGGAACACACACCACCCACTGCTCTCCGTCCCACTCAGGCAGTGCGAACCGTCTCTCTTCACTGCAGGAGGAACTGTGTCAACTATCACTCCACTGCAGGAGGAACTGTGTCATCGGTCTCTGCCTCCCTGATGCTCCAGCACTAGAGGGTAAACATTAGAGGATGCTGTCGAAGTCGAAGAATATTGCAATACATACACCACATGCAAACACCACACAGATGGCATCCATGCATGTACTCAGTCTGCCGCGCGTGCGCATACTCGCAAATTGCGTACAATCGCCTCCCACGGGAGTGCGCATACGGGCATGGTATGAGCAATTACAGAAAGATTCTTACTTGCAATGGAAATGATTAGACACATGCCACAGTGCCCAGCCAGTGTCGAGTCACTGTTCACACACACACTAATCTAACCAAACATGCACATCCTTCCAACACAATGTCTTGTTCACTCCAATGTTTGAACAGACCCCCTGGTCTGTGATGAAAGACAAACACAAACCGAACAAGTCTTCGTTTGGTAGGGGCCAGAACAATGGGAGACAAATATCCCAATAGATACACATAAGCCTGCGTTTTCAAATTATTAACTACAGGCAGCCTGCAGTCTAGAAAACCTTTGATATAATAGCAGGGAAACACTTATAAATAAAGCGACAAAGCGTACGTATCATTGGGTGTGACTCTCTCTCTGTGATTGAATTGTATTGTCTTGTACCATTTATATTGTAACTTATTGTAATCCCCTTTTACAAATATATTATTACTTGTTGCTGCTTTGGACCACAACATACAATCAAATACTGGTGTCGCATTCAGTTTCTGTTGAGCGTTTGTATAGTGTAATTGCCACACCTAGAGCTGCCTAGTGCTCTCAGCGTGTCGGTCTGTGTGTATGCACTGAGTGTAAGCTGCACGGCTATTCCGGCGTGTGTACGCAAAGTGCGTGCACAGTACGGGACTGTGTACGCTAACTCGGGACAGAGTACGTAGGTAAAGGATTTATTACAGCGGCCGCAGCGGCTTCAGTTACAGTGTGCAATAGGGGTTAGTGGCTGCTTTCCAAGAAGTCTATAGAACTTCTCAGTTGAGGGCATCGTCCGGCTTTTGCACAACATTGCAGGTGCTTGCCAGCAGCAAAGGGTGGATTAGCATTAATATATTGTGTTGAGCTATCTTGTGCTGCTGAACCGCGCCTGTACTGCATTGGTTAGGGATGCTGGCGTGAACCGCAAGGACAAAGGGAAAAAAAGCCATTTAAAAGTTTTTTCTTTTTTTTCTTTTGCACATGTAACCTTGCGTAAAGGCGCACACAGCGTACCCATACTTTGCATCCATCCCACATATTGTTGCCATAGGTTATAACGGTCATTTATAGGTTTGTGTGAAACCGGATACATCTGTGTTGCTATATACATTTGAAGTAACTGTGTTAACGATATAGTTGTAAGAACACAAAAAGCAGCTCTGGCCTAGTCTTTTAGGTTAAACAGAGCAATTGTGGGGTGTGTTCGTGAGCGACAATAGTTTATATCGCTCACATTTATACTGTGTGATTTGTTTTAGTGCAGGCGCACTTTTGTACACGTGGCCCGGACGAAGTACGTGAGCGCGCACAAGCGTGAAAAGGCACGTGCGGTTGCGTAATTATGCAAGTTGCGTAAGATCGCTAACGCCAAGGACAAACCACACAATAGTTCAATTTAAAGCGGAGTAGTAGATGTTTATCTACAAATAGCATATAACTATCCGGTTTCAAACGCAGATTAGAATAACATTGATAAAGTGTGTTACCTCTGGGGAAAGCTATCAGTTAACAGGAAAGGATATTTTTCTGATCAGAAAACTATAGAGTGTTAGTGTGGGCTGAAAAAGGTGTGAATGTATTGAACCCCACTTGGTGAACTCGGTGAACTTGGTGAGCACGGTCTAGGTGAACACGTGCAACGGAGTGTGATAAAGCTTTGTGAAGTTGTTGTTTTAAAGGTTTTTTTTGTTGGTATTACACTCCGGCTGTTTTGGAGGACAGTGTGAAGACTCCAGTGATCCTACAACTTATAGATAGCAAGTGTCTATAAGTGGTACGATTGGACCGCACGGTTGTGTGAGCGATACGTGGCGCAACGTGATACGAAGTTTTGCATATTTGTGCATAAATCTCGTCATCATACGCGTTGTGTAAAGCACATGCAAGCGTGATTTGTGCAAAAATTGTCTTTTAGGCAGATATTCACTGGGTACGGTAAGTTACTCCTAAAGGCCCAGGGGATATAGGCCGAAGTAGGGCCTGCACTGGCTACGCGTGTCTGCTAAATAGGGCGGATCCGTGGTACTCGGAGCAGAAGAAGTTAGTGGAAGAACTTTGAGGACTTCCACCGTTAGACTACTGTGTTTGGAGCATTTTAGGAAGTTTTCCCGTGTTAAAAGGGTCCACAATGGGAGCCAAGTGCACAACACAGGGACGTTCCTCAGTCAGGGTTCAGACAGCAGAATTGAGACCCAGGGGGTCAGCTCGGTTGGTAATGTGGGGGAAGTATGGTCCCCACACTGAGACCTTTTGTGATGAATGGACACGAATGACTGTGGGGGATAAAGCATTATTTCCTGGGATAGGTAGTTTTGATCCAGAGGTACTACAAAATGTAAGGATTAGAATATGCCTGCTTAAATCCAGAAAGCAAAGGGTAAGGCATACAGATTGTTTAAACTTGTGGCAACAAGAGGGGGATGTGCAAAGGGAGCTTGCTTGCACAGCAAGTTCCAAACCAGGCAGAAGCGTGAATGCGACAGCACCACCACCACCATATGTTGATGGAGAGAAGAGTGTCACCACCAATGATACAAAGGTAGAGGTCAGGGAAATGCGCAGCGAATGTATTAAAACTAACGCTTGTACCTTGTACCCTGTTTTACCTTCTCCCCAAGATTACAGCAACGTAGAGGATGAGCCTATCATGATCTCAGCCCTTTCCCTGGCTGCCACCATACATGACACAAGGGTGGGCATTGCCCAACCACCAAGGGCAGTGGCCGCATCAGCCAGTGAGGGGGCAGATGAGATCGTGGCGACTGGTAAGTACGGTACCATCCATTATGCAGAAACAGTGACTCCCCGTATTGTAGAGACAAACAAGAAAGATGTGGTTGAGTTGCATCCAGTTAGGGTGATTGCAGTCCCTAACAGGAGAACTGACACTCAGGGGGTGACCCCAATCAGGAACATTGCAATGTACTGTCCCTGGTCCCGTATGGAGCTGAGGTCAATTATGGCAGAATTCCCTGACCCCAGAAAGGATTTAGTCGGATGCCAGAAATATATAAAAGATTTAGTACTTTCCCAAGAACCCACAAACAAAGATTGGCGGACAGTGTTGCGAGCGAGTCTCCCCACTAACATTGACATCCCAAAATTTATTACAGACTGCAACCTAGATGCAGAAGTGCCACTCACTGATGCTTACAATCAGGAGAATGTCAGGCAAATCAATATACAACTAGGTTTGCATTTCCCAGCCGTAGTTAGATGGAATAAGATTTTTTCCATAAGACAGAAAGAGAATGAACTGGCATCCGAATATTTCCACAAAGCTTTGATGGAAATGGCTAAATTCACTGGGGTTGAGGATATTAGAGACAATGTCAACCACAGGGAAGTAGCTGTCTCTGTATTAATGTAGGGATTGAAGGAGGCACTGAACACCAGGGTGCAAACTTCTCTGCCAAACTGGAGGGGTATTACGGTGACTGCACTTAGGGAATCAGCACCGGAGCACGACCGTAATATTCAGAAAACCAGGGAGACACAAGGGGAGCGGTTGATGGTGATGAGCATCCAAGCACTGGAAGGAGCACCAACTCGACCAAAACCCCAGGCCCCTGACACATGGAAAAAGCCAAGAGTTTGTTACCTGTGTAAAAGGGAAGGGCATTATGCCAGAAATTGTAACAGCACACAAAAATTCAGACCCCCTAGACAAGAACACGAGCAAAGTAATTATACACATAGACGAGATCAGGGATCATACAGGAGAGAGTACGAGCCGCATAGAGGGGAAACAAGGAGGTACCTGCCGAGGAGGGACTGGCAGACCTCTGAAAATTCTCAGTTACCCCCCTCACATATTGTAGCTGCCAATGTGCTGTGGGAGGGTCCACTGCCCCAATAGAGGTTAGGCCACACCTGTAGTATGCAGCCAGTGAAGTTGATTGCAAACCTTGGTAGTGAACCTGAGGTCACAGTTGATGTAGCTGGTAGATCATTACCTTTTCTTGTAGATACAGGGGCGGCCAGGTCAGTGTTAAATTCAATGGTAGGTATAAAAACCACGGGTAAAACAATTTCGGCAATCGGGGTAACAGGAACAGTGCAACAATACCCTTTGAGTAGACCAGCAGAGATTACGATAGGGCCCTTGCAGACCAAGCATTCCTTTTTGCTAGCTGTATCGGCTCCGACTAACCTGCTTGGAAGAGATTTATTGTGTAAAATGCGGTGTGTCATATATTGTACTCCTGAGGGTGTCTTCTTAGATATACCTGAGAATCACGTTCAAGAAGTACAAGATATATTAGACACCCCTCAAAGGCTAATGTCGCATTCTGCTGTTATAGACAAGTGTCCATCAAAGGTAGAGGAAATGATCTCACGAATACCGGGTTCCCTTTGGACCAAAGATGGACAAGACACTGGATTGATGGCGAATGTAGCTCCAGTAGTAGTACAAGTAAAAGATGGTAGGATAGCTCCAAAAATCCCTCAGTATCCTCTGAAGCCAGAGGTAGAATTAGGAATTTTCCCTGTCATAGAGCGCTTGCTACAACAGGGCATCCTAGTCAGGACGTCCAGCACTGCCAATAGTTCCATCTTCCCTGTGAAAAAGAGCGGGGGGAGGGGTTACCGGCTAGTGCAGGATTTAAGAGGGGTGAACAAAATAGTTGAGAGTCAATTCCTCGTAGTGCCAAATCCAGCTGTCATCTTGATGCAGATCCCCGCAACCTCTTCATACTTCACTGTCATTGATCTCTGTTCTGCCTTCTTTTCTGTCCCTCTCCACCCCGACAGCCAATACCTGTTTGCATTCACATACAGGGGAGTACAGTACACCTGGACTCGTCTCCCCCAAGGTTTCATTAACAGCCCAAGTATTTTCTCCCAGGCATTGCATGACTGTTTACAATCCTTTCAACCTGAGAGTGGATCAGTGCTAATACAGTATGTTGATGACTTATTGTTGTGTTCTGATTCACTCGAATCATCCTTGAAAGACACGGAACAGCTTCTGTTTCATCTTTCCCATACGGGACACAAGGTTTCAAAGGATAAGTTGCAGCTGTGCCAGGCCAGAGTAAAATATTTGGGACATTGCTTGACTCAAGGACTTAGACATCTCACCGCTGATAGAATACAGGCGATTCGCGACATGATTCTGCCACAAACCCAGCAACAGATCCGCACTTTCCTAGGAATGTGTGTGTACTGCCGAAACTGGATTCCAGGGTTCTCCATACTGGCTTTACCTTTGCAAGAGATGGTCTCTTCAAACAAACCAGATCGGGTTTCGCACACAGATGAGTCCAAACTGGCATTTGAGAGACTCAAACAGTGCCTATCACAGGCACCTGCATTAGGTATGCCAGATTATGGGAAACCCTTTGAATTGTACGGTACGGAAAGTGCTGGGTGTGCTGCAGGTGTTTTAACACAGAAACATGGTGATGCCAGCAGACCAGTAGCATACTACAGTGCACAGTTGGACACTGTAGCACGGTCTCTCCCCACATGCTTGCGAAGTGTTGCAGCGATAGCTTTGCTAGTGAGTAAGAGCGAAGACGTAGTGTTAGGACACAACCTGACCGTCCATACACCTCATGCAGTATCAGCCTTACTGAACTCTGACCAAACCAGACATGTCTCATCTGCGTGGTTTACAAGGTGGGAATTATCACTCATTGCCCCTGTAAACATCACCAAAAAGAGATGCAGCACACTAAATCCTGCAACTTATCTGCCAAGTGTGCCTGGACAGGCACAAAGGGTGGAGGATGAGAATGATGGTGAAGGAGGATTTAGTGCAGACACTGATACGCATGATTGTATGGAATACCTGAACCAGACTTTCACTGCGAGACCTGACATTAGTGACAACCCACTGGAAGGCGTAGATTTTACTTTTTACACTGACGGTAGTTGCCACAGACAGACGGACTCGGGAGACCTGTGTACTGGATACGCAGTTGTAGACGACAGAAGTATCATAGAAGCTGAGCCCCTGGGCCCACCGCACTCAGCACAAGTTGCTGAGCTGGTCGCCCTAACCAGAGCGTGTGAACTGGCCAAGGGTGAGTCAGCTTAAATATACACAGATTCTAGGTATGCCTTTGGAGTGGTACATGATTTCGGGGCCCTATGGCACCTCAGAAATTTCATGACAGCAGCTGGCACACCCGTGGCGCATGCGACCCACATCAAAAGATTGCTATCAGCAATACAAGATCCCAACAGAGTGGATGTTATCAAGTGCAAAGCCCACACTTACAGTCAAGACCCAGTGTCACTTGTTAACAGCCGGGCAGATGAAGCTGCCAAGGCAGAGGCAAGTTCAGCCACACTAACCAACATCACACCACTGATGACATTTAACACAATAAGCACACAACAACTCATTGAAATGCAAGATTTGTGTTCCCTGCAGGAGAAGTCTATCTGGAAGGCGAAGGGATATGGAAGAGAGTCTTCGGGCCTCTGGACAGATGGGCACGGTAAGCCAGTGGCCCCCAAGGCATATCTTCCAGCCCTAGTGGAAGCAGCTCACGGCCTGACCCACTTGGGCAAGGAAGGTATGTGCAAACTGGTCAGGGCATACTGGAGTGCACCAGGGATCTCATCTCATGCAGGTAGGAGGGCAATGGCTTGTATTACCTGCATGAGAAAGAATGTTGGGAAGACAATACCGATGGAGCCATCCCATATCCCTCCTACGGACGGACCCTTCCAGGTAATACAAATAGACTTCATACAGTTACCACCCTGTAGGAATCTGAAATATGTCCTAGTGTGTACAGATGTCTTTTCAAATTGGGTAGAAGCATTCCCCACTGCCACAAATACTGCTACGTTCACTGCAAAGAAAATTGTGCAGGAATTTGTGTGTAGATATGGTATCCCTAGAATAATTGAAAGTGATAGGGGTACCCATTTTACAGGTGAAGTCTTTCAGGTCATGTGGAAACTGATGGGTATTAATAGCAAGCTACATACTCCGTACCGGCCACAGGCAAGCGCAAAGGTAGAGAGAATGAATAGCACTATTAAGAACAAGCTTAGCAAAGTGATGGTTGAAACTGGATTGTTGTGGCCAGAGGCATTGCCACTAGTGTTGTACAGCATCAGAACCACTCCCAGGTCACCACTTAACCTATCAGCCTTTGAAGTTCTTTTTGGGCGACAACCTCACGTAATGATTGACCCCCAGGATGATTTGAAATGTAATAATGAAGTGACTGTGCAATATTTGGTTAGGATGAGCCAGCAGCTCAGAAATCAACAAAGAAATCTAAAGCTGGTGATTCCTGACCTACCAAACAGTAATTGTCATGACATTGAACCTGGGGACTTTGTGATGATTCGAAATTTTCTACACTCAGGTTGCCTCATTGACAGGTGGGAAGGACCGTACCAAGTTTTATTGACCAGTACAACAGCACTAAAAGTCGACGAAAGAGAGACATGGGTCCATTCGTCCCATTGCAATAAAGTTGCAGACCCGGAGACAGCTCGTGATAAGCAGAAAGGTGAAGAGAACCTTGTATCGCTGGAGCAGCTATTCCGGGAGAACTAAAAAGGCAAGACTGTTGAGCGGCACCCGAGCGTAGGGAGCGGAAAGAGCAAAGACGGTTGGTGCAGCCAGAGACGGTTAACAAAGATCAAGGAAGGTTGTCGCACCAGTTTTTCTTTTTTCACCTCCCCACTACTTTCTCTTTGTTTTTGGTTTTCCCCCTCATCTTCCTATTTTTGTCCCTAACGAAATGGATCCATCCCAAGAGACTGTATTCCGGCTTTTTCTGGTGGTTTTGTTTTTTTAGTGCAGGACAATTTGTTTTTGTGAGGGCCCCCGAGACGTCGAGCAAGGATCTGGAGTGAGTTCTGATGGAGAGTACGGGTTGGTAGGACCCCAGGATCAGCGTATAACTTTCGCCAAGGCTAGCATCAGAAAAAGGAAATCCACAAACCGGAACCCAACTCATCAATCACCAAAAATGTCATTTTATTGTTGTATGTACTGTTACATGTCTTCTGTTCATCTCTGTAGGGCTAGGTTAGTGAAACACACATAGTCATTAGATAATAGGGACACATAATTGCTCACACATATAGATCCCCACGATGTATCATCAGATAAATGTGCTCCCCATTTATCATATAGCTCGGTGGAGTTTGTTGGACCATGTACAGACCCTTAATACGGGATGAGAAGGAATATAATGAATACTTCACAAAGCCTAGAAGCTAGTGATGCACGATGATACATCCCCCTCAGGCAGTTACTCATACATACACGTTTTTCCTATCACACTAGGCCATCCATTTCTCACCTATGACCTTTTCTCCCTCTTCCAAGGTACATACTCGCCCGTTGTAATGTATAGCATGTAAATATTTGTTTCTGTTATTAATATTAGTGGCAGTTATTGTTGACTGCCAAAGGGTGGACTGTCGAAGTCGAAAAATATTGCAATACACACACCACATGCAAACACTACACAGATGGCATCCATGCATGTACTCAGTCTGCCGTGCGTGCGCATACTCGCAAATTGCATACAATCGCCTCCCACGGGAGTGCGCGTACGGGCATGGTATGAGCAATTACAAAAAGATTCTTACTTGCAATGGAAATGATTAGACACATGCCACAGTGCCCAGCCAGTGTCGAGTCACTGTTCACACACACACTAATCTAACCAAACATGCACATCCTTCCAACACAATGTCTTGTTCACTCCAATGTTTGAACAGACCCCCTGGTCTGTGATGAAAGACAAACACGAACCGAACAAGTCATCGTTTGGTAGGGGCCAGAACAATGGGAGACAAATATCCCAATAGATACACATAAGCCTGCATTTTCAAATTATTAACTACAGGCAGCCTGCAGTCTAGAAAACCTTTGATATAATAGCAGGGAAACACTTATATGTATATATATATATATATATATATATATATATATATATATATACATATATATGTGTGTGTATCTTGAGAATGGTTGGTCATTTCATGTGTAGGATCATGTTGCCTGGAGATAACATAACAAAGTAACCTAATGAACATGGAAATATCTGTCACACATTACATATTTCCCAAACTTAGTACACACATTACACATAGTCTCCCCTTTCCCCTCATGCAACTTTTACTTATTTACAAGGCACAACAATGGAATTATACACCTTTACAGTATGCGAGGGGACAGTAACTGATCAGAGCATCATGCATGGTATCTACGTGTTCGGATAATTATGAGTAATAATCCGGTGTTGGTTTGGAGAAGATCGCATGTCGTTACGAATAGTTATTCGCAAAGGCAGATTAAAGGTATATTTGTGTTTATTATGTACTTGGTATGCGGTGGGAATCCAGAGCTGACCAGCTGTACACACCCCTGGATCAAGGCATCGCCCATCTCTTCAAACCGACCAATGACCTCTCCTGTACTGTAAACGACCATCCCTCCAACCAATCAGTGGAGAGCATACAACCCCATTGCATTGTATTTTGGGCAAGGGTATATAAACCTTGCCCAAAATGGGCCGGTCACTCTCTCTCTCTGCTTTTTAAAGACTCATAGGTCGTCTCGCCAGACGACTGGGGACCGGATCCGGGTGGCGCAAGCGACAAAGCGTACATATCATTGGGTGTGACTCTCTCTCTGTGATTGAATTGTATTGTGTTGTACCATTTATATTGTAACTTATTGTAATCCCCTTTTACAAATATATTATTACTTGTTGCTGCTTTGGACCACAACATACAATCAAATACTGGTGTCGCATTCAGTTTCTGTTGAGCGTTTGTATAGTGTAATTGCCACACCTAGAGCTGCCTAGTGCTCTCAGCGTGTCGGTCTGTGTGTATGCACTGAGTGTAAGCTGCACAGCTATTTCCGGCGTGTGTACGCAATATGCGTGCACAGTACGGGACTGTGTACGCTAACTGGGGACAGATTACATAGGTAAAGGATTTATTACAGCGGCCGCAGCGGCTTCAGTTACAGTGTGCAATAGGGGTTAGTGGCTGCTTTCCAAGAAGTCTATCGAACTTCTCAATGCACACCCAGTGTAATGTATACACAGGAGACAAGGTACTGAGTGCACTATACTCCAACAGCCCCCCTCACTCAGGACTGTCTCTGGTCACATATGTAAGAACATGACATTTTATCAAAACTTTTCAATAAAGTCATACCTGTAACCGAAAACATGGTTATGAAGCAAAAAACAGTAAGAACAAATCAAGATCACATATATTCTAGTCCACGTTCTTTCAAGAACACATTTAGCAGGTGTGATGACAGTCCCTTTGTTAACATGTCAGCAACATTGTCCTCAGTTGCCACATATTACACATTGATGGACTTATTCTCCACTAATTCACAAATGAAGTGATGTCTTATGGCAATATGCCTGGACTGTCCATAATGCTTGGTGCTAGAAGACAAATATATTGCTCCTTTGTTATCACACACAATGTTGATGGTCTCACTGTGATAAAGAAGACTTAATTCATACAAAGTCTCTTTTATCCATAGTGCTTCCTTTGATGTTTCTGTAAGTGCCATATACTCCGCTTCTGTAGCAGAAAGGGCAACTGTGAGTTGCTACGTACTCGCCCAGCTGACAGCTGCACCTGCCAATGCAAAGAGATACCTTGTGTAGGAACGACGGTCATCCTCATCTGACCCTCAGTTGCCATCACATAAAACTTTTAAGATGGAATCTTTAGACTTTGTAAATCCCAACTTTTGTGAACTTGTAGCTTTAAGGTATCTGAAAATTCTTTTAACTGCAATCCAGTGTTGCCTCCCAGGATTGATTGCGAACTGACTTACCTGACTTACTGCATGTGTGATGTCAGAATGAGTCCCAATACTTGCGTTCATTAAGCTACCATCTGCATTCTGATAAGGAATCTCTTTCATTTCCTCTATCTCTTCCTGGCTGCTTGGTGACATGGCCTTTACGATTTTTACACCTTTGTCAATGGGAGTGCTTACTGGTTTTGCATCAGACTTTCCATACTTGGAAAGTATTGCCTCAATATATATTTGTTGATCAATTGTAACAGTCCCTTCTTTTAGATTTTGTACAATCATCATGCCTAACAAAAGATTTGCAGGGCCTAGATCCTTTAGCTTGAACCTTTGCTTTAGCTGGGGTTTTACGTCAGTGATGTGTTTCTCTTGGCCTGCCAGTAGTAGATCATCTACAGATACAGCTATGATGAACAACTTTTTGTCTATAGTCTTGTGATATGGGCAGTGATCAGTCTCTGACCTAACAGAGTTCATTTCTAACAACACAGCATCCAACTTCACATACCAGCAACGGCCACTTTGCTTAAGGCCGTATAACGACTTTTTTAAAAGGCAAACTTTTCCTGCTTGGAATATACTCTCATCATAATGTTCAGGTGGTTCCATATAAATCTCCTCAACTAACTCTCCATTCAGAAATGCAGAATCAAAGTCTAGCTGGTATAACATTAAATCATGTAGTGCAGCAATAGCAACCACTAACCTTAAGGTGCTGTACCTTTAGAAAGGTGAGTAGATCTCTCCGTAATTTATTCCGGACCATTGGGTATATTCATTGGCAACAAGGCAGGCTTTGTAATGAGCAATTGTCCCATCTGCATTTAACTTCTTGCAAAAGACCCACTTGTTCTTGATCGTTTTACAGTTGCTTGGCCTATCAGCTACAGTCCATGTACTGTTATCATCCAGTGCTGACAGCTCTGTATCAATTGTTGATTTCCACTCTGTCCAATCACTGCTTGACTTTGCTTCCTGTATGTTTTGGGGTTTACATTAAGCTATGTCTGCATATTCCTCACTGTATTTCTTGGCTGGAACACCTTTGTTGCTCCTCATGGAATTCCTGTTTCCTGATTGGCTGTCTACATTGACATTATCAGTTTCAGACATGCTTTCTGCTGCCTGTACATCCAATAATACATGTTGTTTTTCTTCTTGCTCCACTGCTCCAGTTAATGGCGCTATTTCATAGAATACCACATCTCTGGATTTAAGGAGACGTTTGTTTGTAATATCCCAAAGTCTGTATTCTTTGCTTTCTTCACAGTATCCCAGCATAATACATTCTATGGATTTTGGATCTAACGTTCTCCTTTTCTCCTTAGGTGTATGTGCAAAATCTTTGCTCCCAAAGACATAAAGATGACTGACACTTGGCTTTTTATTGGACCATGCCTCCAGTGGCGTTTACCCTTTAACAGCTACTGTAGGTGCAATATTTTTTAGGTATACTGCAGTAGATACTGCTTCTGCCCAATATTTTTTTTTCAGGCCCGCGTCACTTAACATAGTCCGTGCTCTCTCAACAATTGTGCGGTTTGCCCATTCACTCACGCCATTGTGTCCCGGTGTGTAGGCAATTGTTAGTTGATGTTTTATGCCATATTTTTTTAGGAATGTGGCTAACACCTTGTTGTCATACTCTCCACCATTGTCAGATCTCAAGACCTTTAGTTTCAGACCCGTCTGAGTCTCCACCAGGTTTTTGTGTTCCACAGTTTTTTTGACAACTTCACTCTTTTCTTTAATAAAATAAACATATGTCATTCTTGTGGAGTCATGAAATATCTGTAGCCACTGGTTCCACTTTCATTATTATTATTATTATTATTATTATTATCCTTTATTTATATGGCTCCACAAGGATTCCGCAGCATACAGTTACAGAGTACATATGAACATAATCAAAACAGGAAAACAGTGACTCACAGTTGAAGACAATATTGGACAAGTACAGGGTAACTAAGCATAACTACATCAGTAGACGACACTGAGATAAGTATCAAGGTGACCGAGAACTGTAGGATTTGGGCAGTTGAGGATTATTAATGTAAGAAAAAGATAATCACATGAGGGAAGTGGGCCCTACTCATTAGAGCTTACATTCTAAAAGGGAGGGGCAGACAGACAGGGGTGACACAGATGGAGTAGACTGAGCGTAGGACAGAGGGTTAAGATGAGATTTGGCCGGGTTTGGTAAAGAAGTGGGTCTTGAGAGCCCGTTTGAAGTTCTCTAGAGAGGTGGAGAGTCTGAGGGGGTGAGGTAGAGAATACCAGACTAAGGGAACAGCACGTGAAAAAGCTTGGAGGTAGGAGTGGGAGGAAGTAATCAGAAGACAGGAGAGTTGGCGTACATTAGCAGAGCGAAGTAGACGGGTGGGAGAGTAAAGGGAGATAAGGTCATAGATGTAAATGGGAGAGCAGTGGGTGAGTTCTTTATAAGTGAGTGTGAGAAGTTTGAATTGGATTCTAAAAGGGAAGGGAAGCCAGTGAAGGGCTTGTATGAGAGGGGATGTGGACGTAGGGCATTTGGTGAGGAAGATGAGCCGGACTGCACCATTGAGGATAGATTGGAGTGGAGAGAGGTAATTGTCAGGGAGACCAGTTAGGAGGAGATTACAGTAATCCAGTCTGGAAATAATCAGTGAGCGGATAATGGTTTTGGTGGCATCCTGAGTGAGAAAGGGTCTGATCCTGGAAATGCTTTTGAGATGAAAATGACAAGTTTGTGAGAGGTGCTGAATGTGTGGTTTGAAGGAGAGGGAGGAGTTAAAGTTTTCGCCAAGACAGCATACTTGGGGGCTAGAGGAGATAATCGTGCCATCAATGGATAATAAGATTGTGAGAGGTGAGGTTTTGTGGGAGGGTGGGAAGATGATCAGCTCAATCTTGGACATGTTGAGTTTAAGAAAGTGCTGGGACATCCAGGAAGAGATAGCAGAGAGACAGTTGGAGGTACGAGTGAGGAGAGCCAGGGAGAGATCAGAGGAGGAAAGGTAGATTTGAGTGTCATTAGCATAGAGGTGATACTGGAAGTTAAAAGAACTAATGCGTTCACCTAAAGAGGACGTATAGAAAGAGAAAAGGAGAGGACCAACAACAGAACCTTGGGAGACACCAACAGTTAGTGGAAGTGGGGAGGGGGTAGTGTCATGAGAGGAGACAGAGAAGGAATGATCAGAGAGGTAGGAGGACAGCCAGGAGAGGGCAGTATCACAACAGACCAAGAGAGTGAAGGATTTGCAGATGGAGAGGGTGGTCCACAGTGTCAAAAGCAGCCGAGAGGTCAAGAAGAATAAGCAGAGAGTAGTGGCCCTTAGATTTGGCTGCATGGAGGTCATTGCACACTTTTGTGAGGGCAGTTTCAGTGGAGTGGAGAGAATGGAAACCAGACTGGAATGGGTCAAGCAGTGAGTGGGAGGAAAGAAAGGCAGTGAGGCGGTTATAGACAATACGCTCAAGGAGTTTGGAGGCAAAAGGGAGGAGAGAGATGAGTCGATAGTTGGAGAGGGTGTTTGGATCAAGGGTAGGCTTTTTAAGAATAGGGGAAATGAGTGCATGCTTGAAGGCAGAGGGGACAGTGCCTGATGAGAGGAGATATTGAGAAGGCGGGCAAGATGGGAACAGGCAGAAGGAGAAAGGTAGCGGAGGAGATGGGAGGGGATAGGGTCAAGTGGGGAGGTGGTGTGGGGTGAGGAATGGATGAAGGCCATGACTTCCTCACCAGATACATGGGAGAAAGAGTTGGTGAGAGGGAAGGGGAGGAGTGGCAAGGGATGGGTGGTGGCTGGTTGCTGGTCTGGTGTGATGTCCTGACGTATGGAGTCAATCTTGAATGTAAAATAAGTGGCAAAATCAAGCGCAGACAATGAGGAAGGGAGAGGAGGTGGTAGTGGGCAGAGGAGGGAGTTGACAGTGGCAAAGAGGCACCGGGGGTTGGAAGACTGGGCAGAGTTGAGAATTTTGAAGTATGATTGTTTATAGAGGGAAAGGGCAGCACTGAAGGATGAGAGCATGAATTCAAAATGGAGGAAGTCTGCCTTAAAGCGTGATTTCCTCCACTGTCGCTCAGCAGTACGTGAGCATTTTTGAAGATGTCTGGTGCATTTGGTGTGCCAGGGTTGGGGTGTTGATCTGCGAGGGTGACTAGTGGTTGGTGGAGAGACAGAGTCAAAAGCAGAAGTAAGAGATGCATTGTATATGGATGTGGCTTGTTCAGGGCATGTGTGAGAGAACAGGAGAGAGATGCGACTCGAACAGGGTGGATAGGGATGAGGTGTCAATAGCCTCAATGTTACGCTTAGTGACGGTAGCCTTAGGAGGTTGGTCAGAGAGCGGAAAAGGGGAATTGGAGAAGTCAGAAATATTGCAGCGGTGAATGAAAACTAGATCCAGTGAGCTCCCATTCACATGGGAGGGTGAGGTGGTTAACTGGGAGAGACCAAGTGAAGAGGTGAGGTTAAGGAGTTTAGAGGCAGGTGATTTTGTGGGGTTATCAATAGGGATGTTGAAATCACCTAGGATAATGGAGGGAATGTCAGAAGAGAGGAGGTGAGGTAGCCAGGAAGCAAAGTTGTCAAGGAATTTGGAGGAAATGCCAGGTGGATGGTATATGACAGCAACTCGAAGATTAGTAGGTTGGTAGAGGCGTATAGCATGGACCTCAAATGCAGAGAATGTAAGGGATGGTTCTGGAGGTATAAGTTGGTATGTGTAGGTAGAAGGTAAAAGGATCCCAACACCACCACCATGGCGCCCCCCGGGTCAGGGTGTGTGTGAGAATGTGAGGCCCCCAGCAGAGATAGCAGCAGGAGAAGTGGTGTCATAGGGAGTAATCCAGGTTTCTGTAATGGCCAGGAGGTGCAAGGAATTGGAAATGAAAAGGTCATGAGTAGGGGCCGGTTTGTTGCACACAGATCTGGCATTCCAGAGGGCACATGATAGGGGGTAGAAGTTTGTGGGAGAGATGTGAATGAGATTATCAGGGTTGCTGGAGCATTGACGTAAGATTAATTTGGAAGGAAGGGATATAGAGGGTGTAATGATTGTGCTGGGTCCTTGGCTAGGAAGGGAGACTGGAGGAGAGAGGTATGGAGGGAGTATAGAATGATAGTGGTGGAGGTAGAGGCGGAACTACCGGCAGGGCAAGCAGTGCGTTGCACTGGGGCCCGCCTCTGTCCAGGGGCCCAAGCATGCAATGAGTCAAACTGACTCATTACATGCCGCTGTGCACTGCGGGCAACCGCTGCCCGCAGCGCACAGCCGCCCACAAAGGAGAAGAGCAGCGGCATGGACGGGGGAAGGAGGAGGACGGAGGTGAAGGAGGGAGCCGCAGCAGCGCTTTGTTACTGGTGGAGGCGCTGCTGCTGCTGCCCCTCTGCTTCACTATAGGCTGTCTTCCGAGAACAGCCTATAGTGAAGCAGGGGGGCAGCAGCAGCAGCGCCTCCACCAATAACACAGCGCTGCTGCGGCTCCCTCCTCCACCTCGTCTACTGCCCGGGAATCGTCAAGCTGCACGAGGAGCCTGAGCCAGCGGAGAGGGTAAGTATGATTCTACTTTCTTTCTTTCTCTTTATTTCTTTCTTTCTTTCTGTCTCTTTCTTTCTTTATTTCTTTCCGTCTCTTTCTTTATTTGTTGGGACTGCCTGCCGCTATGTGTAAAAATGGGGGACTGCCTACCGCAATGTGTAAAAAGGGTGGACTGCCTGCCGCTATGTGTAAAAATTGGGGACTGCCTGCCGCAATGTGTAAAAAGGGGGACTGCCTGCCGCAATGTGTAAAAATGGGGAATCTGCCTGCCGCAATGTGTAAAAATGGGGAATCTGCTTGCCGCTATGTGTAAAAAGGGAGAATCTGCCTGCCGTAATATGTAAAAATGGGGAATCTGCCTGCCGCAATGTGTAAAAACGGGGGACTGCCTGCTGCAACGTGTAAAAAGGGGGAATCTGCCTGCCGTAATGTGTAACAAGGGCACGCTGTCTGCCGTAATGTGTAACAAGGGCACGCTGTCTGCTGTAATGTGTAACAAGGGCACGCTGTCTGCCGTAATGTGTAACAAGAGCACGCTGTCTGCCGCTATGTGTAAAAAGTGTACGTTGTCTGCCGTTATGTGTAAAAAGTGTACGCTGTCTGCCGTAATGTGTAAAAAGGGGACGCTGTCTGCCGTAATGTGTAAAAAGGGGGACGCTGTCTGCCGTTATGTGTAAAAAATGTACGCTGTCTGCCGCTATGTTTAACAAGGGCACGCTGTCTGCCGTTATCTGTAAAAAGTGTACGCTGTCTGCCGTAATGTGTAAAAAGTGCACGCTGTCTGCCGCTATGTGTAACAAGGCCACGCTGTCTGCCGTTATGTGTAAAAAGGGGACGCTGTCTGCCGTAATGTATAAAAAGGGGGACGCTGTCTGCCGTAATGTGTAAAAAGGGGACGCTGTCTGCCGTAATGTGTAAAAAGAGGAATCTGTTCGCTGTAAGGTGTAAAAGGGTCTCTACCTGGTGTAGTGGTGCTACTGTGCGGCGTAATTTGAAGAATGGAGACTACTGTGCATCGTTTTAGGAATTGGTATTATTTTGTGGCCACACCCCTTCCCCGCGAAGCCATGCCACTATGTATTTTTGCACGCGCCTACGGCGCTCACTGCCCCTGTTTTGCATGCAGGGGTGGGGCTCCGATGCCGTTTCTTGCACACAGTGCTAAAATGTCTAGTTACGGCACTGTTGCTAGGTATCCATTTCTCTGGCCCTGAGCAGGTCCCCCTCACCAGATCCTCTCAAGGGGTGAGGGGGTGGACTTGGATGGGATGGGGGGGGGGGCCCAAAGCATTTTGTCGCACCTGGGCCCACCGCTTGCTAGTTCCGCCACTGGGTGGAGGAGTGGTCCAATAATTCATTGAACTACATACGTTGGTGTGCACTAGAGCTAGTGGTGTCTCTGCTCTACTAACTAATTTTGGAAATGGGTTACGAGTTTGCTTTTCTTTTATACAGCTCTCGCACATGGGTCTTTCATTGTTACTCATGGTGATCCCTGTTACCATTCCATCTAGCAGTTTCTGGACATTGTCATATCCTAGATCAGAGCCGTTTCTAGACAATTTGGCTCCCAGTGCGAGATTTCAAAATGCGCCCCCCCCCCATTGCTATAAAAAAATTTTTGCGTCCCCCCCCCATATAGCCAGAAAAAAACATGCGCGCGCTCCCGACAAGGCTGTGTGGCCTGATTGAAATGGGCGTGGTCTCATTACAGTGGGCGTGGCCTCGTCTGATATCACACCCACCACAGGGGGAAAAAATAAAAATAAAAAAGTCCCCTTTTTACACATTACACCAGGCAAGTGTCCCCATATTACACAGCGCGGCAGGCAGGTGTCCCCATTTTACAAAGTGCGGCAGGCAGGTGTCCCCATTTTACAAAGTGCGGCAGGCAGGTGTCCCCATTTTACAAAGTGCGGCAGGCAGGTGTCCCCATTTTACACAGTACGCAGGCAGATATCCCCATTTTACACAGTACGCAGGCAGGTGTCCCCATTTTACACAGTACGCTGGCAGGTGTCCCCATTTTACACAGTGCGGCAGGTATCCCCATTTTACACAGTGCGGCAGGTGCCCCCATTTTACACAGTGCGGCAGGTATCCCCATTTTACACAGTGCGGCAGGTGCCCCCATTTTACACAGTGCGGCAGGTGTCCCCATTTTACACAGTGCGGCAGGTGCCCCCATTTTACACAGTGCGGCAGGTGCCCCCATTTTACACAGTGCGGCAGGTGTCCCCATTTTACACAGTGCGGCAGGTATCCCCATTCACACAGTGCGGCAGGTGCCCCCATTTTACACAGTGCGGCAGGTATCCCCATTTTACACAGTGCGGCAGGTATCCCCATTTTACACAGTGCGGCAGGTATCCCCATTTTACACAGTGCGGCAGGTATACCCATTTTACACAGTGCGGCAGGTGTCAAGTGGGGGGGGGAGAGAGAGAGAGAGAGAGAGAGAGAATACTTACAACTTGCCGCTCTTCGGGTCCCGCGCGCCGGCCGCCTCCTCTGTCGATGGTTATCTCCAGTCCTCCTCTCCTCCCTCTCTCTCCCCCCGAGCGCTCCTGCTCGGGGGGCGGGGCTTCGCGAAATGACGCGTTTGCGTCGTGACGCAGAGCAGTGGTCACAAAGTGCCGCGGCGGTTGCACGGCTCGCCCGCCGCTAGAAACGGCACTGTCCTAGATGACCCAAATGTTTGTGCCACAGCACCATTGATTGGTTTGCATCAGTAGCCATCATTGCAGAACACTCCTCAGTGTCCAAGACATATAGTTGGTTGCATC
Organism: Pseudophryne corroboree; assembly: GCF_028390025.1. Taxonomy (NCBI): domain Eukaryota; kingdom Metazoa; phylum Chordata; class Amphibia; order Anura; family Myobatrachidae; genus Pseudophryne; species Pseudophryne corroboree. Next base: position 66,413,425 of record NC_086454.1, on the reverse strand, counting down.
GGGTTGCTGAAACAATTACAGTCCCTCTTTTATTTTGCATCATACACTTGGCCTTTGCAATCTGGACTCTGCAACCCTTTTTCTCTAGGATGCTGATAGCAATGAGATTACTTCCCAAATCTGGCACAGATAATACATCTTGGATATCTGTAACAACTGTTTCTCCAACAATTCTTAAACGCACTGAGATTGTCCCGACTTGTGATGCAATAAGAATTTTATTTTTCCAATCCCTTTTACTGTAGAGGGTTCACATGGTGTTAAAGAACTGAACCAATGCTGATTGCAACTGAAATGCCTAGTGGCACCCGAGTCCATTAAATGCCTAGTGACCCCCGAGTCCAATCCTTCTTGTGACTATCTGCCACATTCAGTGGTGACTCGTTTGGTTTGTCACGCTGTTTCTACGCACCACTGGAATTTCTCATCCTACAATCTGAAGCTTTATGCCCCAACTTGTGACACATAAAACACTTGAACTTAAGCTTTTTGGACTTTGTCCCTTTTGTCAGTAAGGCAGAATCATCAGCTATGGAACTGTAGTAGCTTGGTCCTTACAATTTCTGTTGTCAGCTTGGTATCATTAGACTCCAAAGCAACCACCAAAAAAATAAAATTCTGGCGTCATATTTTGTAACATCGCCATTGCCACTTCCTCCTCATCCACCTGTGCCCTTACAGATGCCAACTGCTGAGCTATTGACAATATCTTATCAATGTAATCATTCATGTCATTGCAGGCACTGAATTTTGTCCCATATAGCATGCGTCTCAAACCTATCCTTCACATTAGATATCTGTTCTCGTATGCCTTTTGTAGGGCTGTCCACATGTCCTTAACTGACACTTTCCCACTGATTATAGAATAAACATGCTGCTCCACAGCTAATCCTATCATGCCGGTGGCTCTGTCTACATCATCTGGGTTAGGACCTGTTCCTGGGTCTATTGTGACCTTCCACAGTTTTTCCCGCTTAAGCTGCATCTCCATGGCAAACTTCCATGTAGTGTAGTTCTTTGAACCTTTCAATTTTGCAAAGTTCATGCTGTGCCCAGTGCTTTGCATCATCACAGTGTTTTAACAAAATGTTTCTTTAAATTAATTAATCTGTTGTAGTTTTGTTATGTGCACCTTTGTTCTGGGCTATCACTCAAACACGCGGGGCTATGCCCATAACCTGCTGGCAGAGTGTTTCGTTGTTTGATAGGGATGTTAATCCACACAATTGATATTTAACCAGAACGCTGGTTTATTAACATAAAAAGACAACACTTGTTAATGCAGAAGATGTTTCGCAGCATCAGTAACTCACTCATATATATAACAGGCTGGTACAGTGAAAACGCGGTACTTATCGCTATATGTCATGCAGCTGTGGTAAGGTAGTGACTCTGACAGTATGGAATGGAAGGCTGCACGTCCGTGCAGACTGACTCCCGTTGGAAGGAACACACACTGCCCACTGCTCTCCGTGCCACTCAGGCAGTGCGACATGCTACAGGAGGAACCGTCTCTCTCTCTCCACTGCAGGAGGAACTGTGTCATCTCTTATTCTGCTGCAGGAGGAACTGTGTCATCAGTCTCCGCCTCCCTGATGCTCCAGCACTAGAGGGTAAACACTAGAGGATGCGCACACAGTGTAATGTATACACAGGAGGTAATGAGCGCACTATACTACAACACACAATACATGGACCATCTACATAGACATTGAGACTGCGGTTTATCTATTTCCATCATCCACTTGTAGCTGACCCATGGTAATGACTGGAGGATGTTTTCTGACTGGCAGGATGTTAAAGTCGGGGGCGGATTTAGGGGTGAGGGCGCCCCTAGGCACAAAAGTAACAGCTGCCTCTCCATGCCTAATTTTACTGTTTTCATTGATTGTTTATAAACCCTCATTTGATGGTAGCCAGTTTAATAGAATAATAAAAAAGCCACTAAGACATTTTTTTTAATTTATGTATAGATACTGTATTTATTAAGTAGGACAGCTTACAAGGGCAGTATGTGCATGTCTTACACTTCATTCAAGATGGCATATGGTACAGTACAGTGTAAATATTTTACAATTACTGGTATATTTCAGGGTAATAGTACCAACACAAGCATCCAAGCGCCACCCCCAAACACGTGCCGCCCCTATGGGAAATTCAGCACTGGGTAAAGGGTGGTGGCAGGCACCACAGTTTGCTGCTGGAGGCATTTAAGCAGGTTCTGTATGCTGCCATCCTTACCTCGCAATCCCATCCTTCCTACTTTTTATTACTTGTGTATGAGTAAGCCATGGGCCTAGCAATACTGAGAGGCCATGGCTTCTGATGGAGGGGGGCTTGGTGGTTATGGCAACACAGGTAAGTATGCAGGGAAGGGGCGGTAGTAGTTACGGGGGTGGGTGCCCGGTGGCAGTATCGCGTGTCTGATAAGGCTGCGGTGTAGCATCGCAGGGACAGAGCTTTCTAGCAAATGATGTCCCTGCATGCGATGATTGATACATTCATACAATGTAATCAATTATCGCATTGTGGATTGGGCCGATGTTATCACCTCACATCCGCACCCTCAGATGCAGATGGTGATAATTTAACATATTTTTATTGTTAATAAAATATGTCGCACAAACTCCTTACCTATAAAATCTCTAATCCTTCAGGGGCGTAGCTTGATGTTTTAAGTGGAGGACGTGTCCCGGGATAGCTCCTCCGTCTTGGGCCCTTATAAGCCCTTGTATCTGGGCTACTTTACCTCCCCTGCAGCCCTGCACGCTGCCTTAGTGTACCCTGTGCCCCTGTACCTGGTGCCTGTGTGTCGCGGAGCCGGGGGACGTGGAGGCAGGTCTTCGCGGGTTGGGGCCTAACAGATTACGGGAAACCGGGGCCTCAAGTGCCGGCCGCGGTTGTACTTTGAGCTCCAGAGCGTGCGCTCCGCATCAGATTGCTGCGGCTGCCTCAGACTGGTGTGTGGAGACCCCCTGCCGCCTGTACCTCTCCATTGTGGCCAGCCTGCCTGCCCCGGACCTCAACAGGAGAGAGGGTAAGGGTCCCTATACCACACTGCACAGCACTCTTTTGGAGCAGGCCCCAGTGGGCGGCGGCCATCGTTCTTCTTGGCACTCTCCCTGGCAGCCTCCAGGCAGTGCTTCTCACTGC